>NC_047034.1:9626224-9929724 GCF_011762595.2 Tursiops truncatus | reverse complement strand
TGCATGAATAGGTGGGCTAGATACCCATGTCATCCATCAGAGAAGACGCACCTAAACATCAAGTAAAGAAATGGCGTGGCTATCACGTTACTGGCACGATGTGCAGCTTACACATAGACCCTCACTCTTCAACAATAACTAGCTACTTCCACTGAGAAATGTCAAACTTGCCAACAACAAAGACCAGCACTGAGTCCTCAATATGGAACCATCCTTAAGGAAACCACCCAGCCACTTGATGACAAAGTAGGTTTCATTGGACTCCTTGTACCACTGAAGGGGCAGAAATTCATCTTACCTTCACTGACACATATTTTTGGTTTGGGTTTGCTTTTTGTGCCCATAGATCTGAAGTTAGCATCACTATCCCAGGGCTAAAGTGCAGGATACACTGGCATGGAATTATGCATGATACTGCATTGGCTTCAAGAAATCACTTTATAGCAAAGGAGGTAAAAGTAGTAGATGCATGACCATGGACTTCACCAGTCTAATCTCACAGAGTGTCACTTAAAAGCTGCTGGCCTCATAGAAGAGATAGCCTATAGAAGAAACAGCTGAAGTGCCATCTTGGACAGGGTACTTTTAGTGAATCGATCATCATCAACCAGGATGCAATACACACTCTATAGCAATCACTGTGATATGGTCTGCAAACACTAGACTACATGGAGCTTAGAATTTAACAGTAGACATAAGAGCACCCTAACTTATTACAAATCCCAGTGATCGACTTGCAGGATTTGTACTTCCCATACCTGCAGCTTTGAGCTCTGTAAATGTAGAGGTCTTGGCTTGCAGAGGGTAAAATACTTGAATCTTACTATCAACAGGATACAGAGATGCTGCCATATAATGAGGGCAGGGAAGACCTGAGGAAGGTATGGTGACCAGGGTGTAGCTGTGTGGGTCCAATCAAGAGACAGAAGCTAGACAGTAGGTTAAACAGGTTGTTTAATATGTATCATGATTAACTACGATGAAAAAGTAACTACGAAACTTAAGGACACTTTAGATGGTATCCTTGGACTTGAGAAAGAACAGATTTGAAAGGATTTCTGACCTCATTGGAGAAGGTATGGTTCAATCCATCAGATAGCAGAATTATATCTGGTTTAGCTAGTTTAGAGCTGGTCTGAAGTTGTTGTATAAGCAACAGACTATTCACCACAGGTGCAGGTAGAGGAGCAGGAGATTAACAAGTCATGGGACAGATATTCAATGTCACTCCAGGCACTGGTGGGACAGGAGGCCTTCAAAGCATGCAGCATGCAGGCCCCATGGGGCTTGCAGAGGGTGTCTGGGTGTCGGCCTAGGCAGGAGGTCTTCAGAGCTTGTAAACTATGCAGGGACTTTGCTTTCTGTGTCAAGAGGGCTGCAGAGAGTTTATCACCAGGCCAAGGTTGCAAAGGGACAATATTCCAGGCTCATAACCAGAGGCATATTCATACCACTCACCCCCAGCGAGTCCGGGGCACAGCAGCGGAGCCTCTTCCTCCTGCAATCCCCTCCAATGCACTCTCCTAAGAAAGCTTAACATCACACTCCCTTTAAAGCAGAAATGCTTAAAAGAATTCCTTTGTGACTCACCAGGCATACAGTGAAGAGTGTATTGAAGCTGAGAGGCAACATACTGATAACTGACACACCAGATTTTGGACTCTTTAGAGATGAGGGTCTGAGTTATCCCACCAGTATGCTACCAGATTAAGCAGACATACCACACTGTCCAACAGTGAGGGTCGTCTAGAATACACAGTGGTCCCTCTTAATCCATGGGGGACACATTCCAAGACTCCCAGAGGATGCCTGAAACCATGGATAGTACCAAACCCTATATATACTGTGTTTTTCCTATACATACATACGTACGTATGATAAAGTGTAATTTGTAAATTGGGCACAGTAAGAGGCTAACAATAACTAATATTAAAATAGAGCAATTACAAAAATATACTGTAATAAAAGTTACATGGATATAGTCTCTCTCTCCTCTCTCTCGAAATGTCTTACTATACAAATTTAATGCCTTTTCCATCTTGATTAGTCACTTTTTAAGCACTGTGGATGCAACTTTTGCAGTTGGAGCTGCAAGAGCAAAACTAGCATCTTTTTCTTTCTCCACAATTTCACAAATAGAAGACTCATTTTACCAAAGATCTTAGCAATGTCAACATATGATATTTTTCTTTCCTTTGAGTCAAGAACTCTCATCTTTTCACTTAATGAAAGCACTTTACAGCTTCTATTTGGCATATCCAAATTGCCAGCATCACTACTCTTGTGCTTTGGGGCCATTACTAAGTAATAATAAGGGTTATTTGAACATAATAACCCACTGTGATACCCCGACAGTCAATCTGAAAACAAGACGGCTACTAAGTGACTAACGGGAAGGATACTTTGGACAAAGGAGTGACTCACATCCCAGGTGGGACAGAGTGGAACAACACAAGAATCATCAGTGTTTAACTCTGGAATTTTCCATTTAATATTTTTGGACCTCAGTTGACTTCAGGTAACTGAAACCATGGAAAGAGAAACAGTGGGTAAGCAGGAACTACCGTACATATTGTGAAGGATAAAAATGGTGACTATCAGGTGGGGTCATGAGAACAGCTGCAATTTTAGGAGGTGACTATATTTTGTACCATTAACCATAAGACCCTCCCCCCAGGAGAACAGGTGCCGCAGAATCCTGAAAGAGCTGTTCTCGAAAATGTTATGAGTCAAATGGGACCAAATAACCCAAAGGGTAGATTGTAGTAGATGCTATGGTGCTTAGCAAAATCCGTCCCTTCTCCCTCACTCTCCGGCTCCTGAGAATGGGACTGGCATCTCATAGCTGAGACTGCCCTCCAGTGAAGAGAATCACCTCACACAGTGTCATGTCCCATTCTCAGGAGCACCTCCCATCCAGTGACTGTTGATGAGAAGTTTCAAGTCCAGCCCACTTTGTCAAATTTGGGTCAACACTGTTGGTCTTTCTGGCTCCAAATTCTCCCACTGGATTGGCTGAGGCCTTTGTCGTGACTGCACTGCAACCTAACATCTCCCTTGGCCCAGTCTTGATCTTTCTACACAAGTATGTGTCCACAACACCAGTCCTGCACACTAATGCCTACCTCAGAGTCTGCTTTACAGGAAATCAACCTAGGGTAGTTGTCAAGCCTCTGGAAATTATACTTGGCCACAGAATTCTAAAACCAATTAATATCAATATCCCAAATAGCAACTGATGAACTAAAAATTGTTAAACAATGATGCTTTCTCCCAGATGTTATTAAAAAAAGAAAACACTGTAGAAACTCCTTAAAAGTTTTTATATTACTTATTACTAATATCAAGTACTATAAACTTGAGGGTAAAAAGTCTCTTTCAAGGAGATACTTCAAGTGGACAGGCGGTTCAGCATTTGGAAAAACAAAAGCTTAACTTCCAGATTCCCTCCTACCTGAAAAAAATCTCCTGGTACTGAGTTACTATTACCTCTCTGTTACCTCCTGAGTACTAGTAAAGGCCCTATTAACCATTTGTGCCTAGGTGGTTGCTTTTTATTTGTTACATGCTCCCTACATGTAGGCTGCTTATGAAAGACTTTTGAAAATAGTTTCATTTAATTGAAATATATTTTAGGTAGCAAGGTGGTCATGACTTTTTCATACATGATCCACCACAGACAGCGTGTTTTAGAAAGCATTTTGCTTTTTTTTTTAAGTTCTCAGAACAGCCCACAAGACATCATTTTAAAATTTAAAATTTTCATGTCTTCAATTCACACTACTTCTGTAGAACTAAACTATCGCAAAATACATCTGAGAAATTCACTTCCTTAAAAGTCACCAGAAAGTATTGCAACCAAAAAGTAAGTAAACATTGCATGATGAAATAAGACAATATGCTGAGAAGTATTACTGTGAAGTAAAACTGCATGGCTTTATTTTCCTACCAGCGCCAAACAAGGGAGTACCTTAGCTTTCTTCTCAGCTCTCCCAGATGAGGGGCAGGAGGAAAAGGAGGAGTATCTGGGCTTAAAAACTACCAGCAGTCGGGCTTCCCTGGTGGCGCAGTGGTTGAGGGTCCACCTGCCGATGCAGGGGACACGGGTTCGTGTCCCGGTCTGGGAAGATCCTACATGCCGTGGGGCGGCTGGGCCCGTGATCTATGGCCGCTGAGCCTGCGCGTCGGGAGCCTGTGCCCCACAACAAGAGAGGCCACAGCAGTGAGAGGTCCGTGTACCGCAAAAAAAAAAACAAAAAAAAAAAAACAAAAAAAAAACATCAAAAAAGGAGTCATATACTTACTATTCCTCTCTACCAGATAAAAACCTTTATCAATCTTGCTTGAGCCTTTTGCCCCTCTCTACCACATTTACCAGCATAGAGTACTTTTTTTGTTTTTTTACCTTTTCAAATTATAATAAAACCAACCATTCCAACAATATCATACTTTCCTTAAACCTTGACTTTTCCTCAAATTAATTTCATTCTATTATAATGGAAAAACATCCTGTGCTATGCTTTTCTTAGTAGCAGCTTTACTAGTTCAAAAATATGCACTTAACATTCAACTTCTGAGAAAAATTCTGTAGGGCAATACATGCATAGATTTTCCTAGGAAAATAACATTCTGATGAAAAAAAAAATTAAGGTTAAAAAAATGAAATTTGAAGCAGTTCCTCAGAATCTAATAGTTCAAAATAAATAACCTAAAGATTTATCTGACTTCAACACATTCATGCAAGAGAATGTTAGGGAATATCAGATTCAAAGAAGGTATATTTTTGGTATTGACAGAGGACGATGAGCTTACCTTCAAGACTTTAATTCTTTTCTGTGAATCTACACAGATAGGCCCAACCCAATTTACAGTTCGATGCACAGAGCATGCAATTACTTTCTGAGCATCAAACTCCAAATAACTTGTGAATTTCATACCTGTCAGCACCCTTACTTTATGAGATACACTAGGATTTTACATCAGAAAAGTGATTCACCTAAGTGATTTTGAAGATGTTTTTATTCTGTAGGAAAAAAAAATACAGAAAAACTTTCTATTTAGATTTCTTTAAAGTAATTCTTGGCTTAGGATAGAGGTTAATTAATGTTTAATTGCTGCTTTGAAATTATTCTTCCAATTAAATTCACACTATATGACTAACAATAGTATCAGCAATAAAATTTAACTATTCATGTGTGTATATGTATGAATTAAGGATACTATTCCTTTTATAAATGATGCCCTAATGTCTGTCTTTTTTTTTTTTTTTTTTTTTTTTTTTTTGCGGTACTCGGGCCTCTCACTGTTGTGGCCTCTCCCGTTGCGGAGCACAGGCTCCGGACACGCAGGCTCAGCGGCCATGGCTCACGGGCCTAGCTGCTCCACGGCATGTGGTATCTTCCCGGACCGGGGCACGAACCCGTGTCCCCTGCATCGGCAGGTGGACTCTCAACCACTGCGCCACCAGGGAAGCCCTGTGTTTCTTAATGAAGTGAAATAATCCATTTCAAAGCTAAGTGATTAATCCCAGTAAGGTTTATTTGAAAGAAGTCAAAGAAATGGACTGTAAACAAGCATGTTACCCTCTCCGCAAGCATATAAACTTCATGAGGAAATTTCTCTTTTTTTCTTGTTTTCCTTCTATTCCTCAACACCTAGAGAGAGCACTACCTTGAACATAGTTGGTGTACAGTAAATACTTATTGAATGATTAATGAGGAATGGATGTTTCAAAAATGAAATCATAATCTCCGTTACTGGAATCTGCAGAAGAATCAAGTGGTATCAATTATCAAGAAATAGGAAGAGATTATGATACTTGATATCACTTCCTATTCAGAAATGAGCATTTGATTATGACTTGGTTAAGAAGATGTATCTAAGTAGATATTTGTGGAAAGGAGCTTGAACACAAGTGAGGATTAAAATTATCCCATTGAATATTTAAGAATGACAGAGTTCATTTGTAGATGAAACCATTCAGGACTGTGTAAAAATCATGGGGTGGTAGAATGATCACCATCAGTGACTTGACTGATGGTTCAGTTTTTCTGGTTCTACACTTTCCTATCATCTAACCTTTACTTACTAAACATCTCCAAAATCTGTGACTTGTACCGGAAGCTTCCGTAAAGAAACACAAAGAAGGAAAGTACTGATAGGTAGTCTCACAATCACTTGCTTAAGAATATAGTGTAAGACATAAAATACATACATAATTATAACACAAGGCAGAAGAAAAATCCCACCTGCAGAGCAAAATCAGTGTCCAAAAGAAAGATCTGTATTGAACTAGAATTCATCTCAACAATATTTCAAACTTTGTAAAACTGCTGTTTTAAGCTTTAATATGGTGTGTGGTCCCTAAATACCTTGGAGTTCATATTTATACAAAAGAATGTTTTCCTCTAAAAGAATCCTGTTAATAGTATTTAAGTTCTCAATTTAACTTACAAATTAGTCGAAATAGTTTTTCAATAATAATGGAAAAATGTCTGTTTTAATACAATTTGAACAAAATAAATAACCAAAGGATGCACGTTTCATCATTTATAACGAATGCTACAACTTTAACTACAAATATTAGATATTTACTTATCCAAAAATTAATAAAATAATAATAATGGTAACATCAATTTCTGTCCTTGATGTTGTCTATAGGAAAATAAACTAATTCCTTTATGAGGATGTTTAAGGCCCTGACATCATCCCACCCCTAATGTTCCATTTTAACCTCATTTCCCATGCCCTCTACCTGTGCAATAAAAATACCATCATTGGGATTAATTGTTGATCTCCAACATGTGCTATGTTTGTCTACTTTTGTGTCCTTTTTTGCATGTGTTAGGTTCTACATAATATGTAAAATCTTCATTATTCTTTACAAAGCCTAGCTTAGATGCCCTGTATTCAAAATATCAAGATCTAAACCTTCATTATAAAATTCTTCACTACTTCTTTGTGTGTTGTGTTTGGTTAATTCTGCCAGCCTAGGCCTAGGTTTCCTATGTGATGGATGGTTTATTATGTTTCTCCTTAAGAGCACAGATAGATTCTTATCCATATTTGTATTCCTAGACCTTTGCATTGAGCTCGATATGTAACTGATTTATTTGATTAATTTAAGTCATATGTAATTTTTAAAATGTAGACACCCCTGTATCTTATTAGTAAAATGCTGTGTCAGGAGCTCAGCTGAGCTGGAGAGAGAGCTGACTTTTTAGGTGTTATAGGAGCTGATTAAGGCAACAAGGTAAAAATGAAAGAGTTAAAACCTTTAATCACTTACTGAGATAGTATAATAAGCAAAAGCTTAAACAAACTGGGAAAGCAGCTATCCCCTCTGTTCCATTTTCCCCTGTGGAACGTCTGACCAGTCATAGGTCAGATGAATCCAGAAGATGTGGGGTTCCTCTCACTGTTGAGGGATCCCCAAACAAGTCTCTGGCAGATTTATAAACTATGAGGTTAGGGGGAGTGTGATGGGGAAGGGCTGGTAGTGGAAAAGTACTGGGTACTGAGTCATGAGTAGGGAAATGTGTCTTCAGATTTCCCTTTCTTTCTCAACCCTCCCAATAAGGAGGCATCTTATGAAGAAATTTAAGGGCCCAGGTTTAAAGACCTCGAAACAAGGCATCTGGGCTAGGAATGCAAGTATGAAAAGAGCATGGATGGCCTGGGGGATGGTGGGATGGCACTGAGACCTTGGACTGCAGCTTCCTTCAGAGACTACAGGGCTCTGGTTTTGCACCCACTCTGGTGTGGGGAGGGCAGCTTTCTCTCATGAGGCTTGCCAGGTAAAACCTTTGTAATGGCCTATGGTCTGGCCTGAAATATTACGCAAAGGATTTTAACCAGGAGCCAAATTCCTCACACTGCTGTTAATACTCTCTTAATATTTATCGATGCTGACACTTGAAATTTTCAGTTTTCCTACTATGTGATATATATCAATAAAAACTTCTTTTTTTTTAAGTGACAACACTAAGTGTTGACGAGAATACACAGCAACAGGAACTCTCACATCCTGCTGGTGGGGATATAAATGTTCACCACGATTTTGGAAAACTTTGTGACACTATCTACCATAGCTGAACAAATGCATACCTTATAACATAGCCATTTTACTCCTTGGTGTGTGTGTCACAGAACTGCACGGACTTGCACATCAATAGATAAACACTTGAGGTTTATGGCAGCATTATTAAAAACAGCTCAAAACTGGAAACAACCCAGATATCTATCAATAGTGGGATGCATAAATAAATTATAGTACATTCATGCAATGGAATATTTTATAGTAATAGAAATGAATGACCTACTATAACATACAAGTTACGTTTGTAGATTAGTCTCAAATAAAATGAGTCAAAGAAGACATTAAATAACACTTTTTAAACATTCCTGTTCATTTAAAGTTTTTAAAAGTAAAACATTGTGATATGAGAAGTTTAGCTTGGGAAAAGGGAGGATAGTAACTGAGAGAGCATCAGAGTGTCTTCTGGTGCATTTACCTCAGTGGTGCTCATACAGATGTGTTCACTACTTGATTATCATTTGAGAGCTGTACGCTTATATTCTGGACACTTCTTCTACATATGTTATATGTTTTTGAAGTTTTAAAAAAGTTTTCAAGTATATAAGAAGTTTCATCATGATTCTGATTATTATCTCCACTGTTACAGAAAAAAGACCAGGCTATCCAGGCAAAAGGTAAACTAGACAGAGGTAATGAAACAGCAAGAATACTCTGGTGAAAGTGATATTCTGTGAAAAGAAACTTAATAAGAAATATACAATAAATAAAGAAGAAGAGAAGCACACGTGGCTCCAGAAGACAAAAATTCAGGGTGAGATCAGAAATGGTAATCACAGGTAACAATTATCTATGTTGGGAATGGGGACATGTTGATTTAGAGTGGAAAAAAAAGAAGGAAGAATCTTACAGCTGACCATTTACACCAATCCAAAAATAGCATGTGGGGATTTTATGACTGTAGAAGTATCTTATTTTAAAAATTATTTTCTTTTCCATAATTGTTTTAGAAACACAAAAATCATCCAATAAAAAGAGCATTTTAAATTACAGTGTAACATTTATTAAAAAAAAAAAAAAGACCACAGCTGGTATAATTTAGGCATGTTGGTGTGAGAAAAAAGTTTTAAAGAATCTAGATGAATATTTGCTAAACAATATTAAAAAATTATAACATTTTTTGTTGAGACAGATGTATTTTAATACAATATTGTACATGGTAATGTTGATGAAATATTATCTTATGCTTAACCTACTATTGTCAAATTGATATAGGTATAAGGAAATGAAAAAGAGAAGGCCAGAAACTGACATTCTTATACTCTTTGCCATAATTTCTAACAGATACTTCTCACAAATTCCAGCAGTTGGAGGGACAACTTTTATGGAGAAAACTAAAAGCATTTTCCATCTTTTACTATGGAACTGTGTGCTTCACGATGGCATAGAGCAATTGTCAATTTGAGAAAGTAAGGAACAGAAAACTGCTCAATGAATGAATAACTTAATGGCAGGTGCACTGACATGCAAAAGCTTTTGGAGATAAAGATGCTTTGACTCCAAAGGCCTTGTCCTGGACCCACATTGGACTTACCTAGTCACTCCAAGTATGTAAACCATACTCTCTTCAACAACTACTACATATTTCAACAGAGAATAACCTCACAAATCATTCAAGTAAGAGGTCAGAAAAGAGCGATGCAAGGATCAAAAGTCTTCAGTTGTTCCTGAAATGACTCATCCCACATCCCCTCATTAGCAATAAGGCCAGTAAAGAAAGGCTATTAAAGGGTCCAATCTGACTCTTCATTCTCTCATGGATGAACTAGTAGAGAAATCACACGGAAGTTGGGTGGTTCATAACGTGCTGGGGGAGAGAGATGGGAATAGTTATTTGTCATGGAAGAGTTATTCCTAAGAATCATTTAGTTTATAATTGCAAGCACATTCAGCTAAACTTCTTCAGAGCGATCACTGATCATTGGGAAGAAGTCAGCACTTCTGGAGGGGCATTAACTCTTTGGCATCATGGCCATTTAATGCACGAACATTAACAGTTCACTAAACAGGACCCTGATGTTCTAATAGGACCAACGGGGAATACACTGGAAGGAAGGAGTTAGCTATAAATAACTTCCTTCATGTTTTAAAAATATATTTGCCAACCTGTGAAATGTTTCTCTGAAGAAAATTAATTTAATTAGAAATGGTGTATTAATTGTCACCTTTTCGTGAATATATTTTTCCTGGTTCTTACAAATCATTTTAAGCACAAGTTGTTAATATTTTTTTTCTTTTTCTTCTCTATTTTCTTATTTAAATAAAAATTATATTATATTTGAACACAAATGTAAATCTAATACCACTAACTATATGCATGCTGCACTGATTAATGAACAGGCTGTCTGGAATGTGATAACCAAATACTCCATAGGCTTATACAATTTCACGATTTCCTTGACACCTCAGAGTGTGGGAGAGCTCTGGTTAAGCAGATATAGCAAGCTTTCCAGTACCAGTGCTCACTATTCTTGGCTTTTCACTGAAGAATCCTGTCCTGAGGATCTTATTGTAGTAAATTCCAACCCACTGAAGACGATGAGCATGAGGGCCTGTGGGTTATTAACTTCTGATTTTCGTCTCTATCTCAGTTTACCCACTTTTACATTTTGAACTGCTGTCTGTGGCTAATTATCTCCACCCCTCATCTTTCCAGTAACAATCTGAGCTGATAACATTTTAATTATTCCACAGTATGATTTTTTTTCTTAAAGCATACATTTTAACCTGCCTTATTTCTTAAAAGTATCTTTAATTTTGTGTTTTTGCCTTATCATTATTAAACCTTTAAAATTTTGGATTTTTTTCCCCATAATTACCTTCATTTTTTATTTGTTGACTTTTGGTATTGGCTGAGATTAAATAGGAACAAAATATCTGGTGACTTACTTAACTTTTTTTTAACATCTTCTACATGCACTTTTTTTTTTTTTTTTTTGCAGTACACAGGCCTCTCACTGTTGTGGCCTCTCCCGTTGCGGAGCACAGGCTCCGGACACGCAGGCTCAGCAGCCATGGCTCACGGGCCCAGCCTCTCCGTGGCATGTGGGATCTTCCCGGACCGGGGCACAAACCCGTGTCCCCTGCATCGGCAGGCAGACCCTCAACCACTGCGCCACCAGAGAAGCCCTACATGCACTTTTGAATAAAATTCACTTTTCTCTTCCTTAGAGTGTATTTAGCATTCTTTTCCCATTTTAAGGCCTTGGTTTGTATTATTTTAACTCTATTTTACTGTAACTATATTAATTTATTCAACTTATTTTTCTTCTGAACCAATTTCATTTCTTTATGTTGTGTTTTAGGTATACATTTATTCACTGCTAATTTTTTTTTTTTATTTTAGCTTTTGATTATTCTAAAATACAGGCATTTGAGAACAGGTCCAATAGCAGTTCATTTCCTAGGCTAGAAAGAAAGCTTTTTTTCCCTCCTTTTGTTTGATTCTGTATGGGACTTTTAGGGCTCTAATCCCATGGCACTAAATTCTTTATTTAAGATAATATAATAAATTAATAGGACAGTATTCTTTTACAGGTATTCTCCAGGAATTTTCAGCTTGAAACTCTGGGATTTTTTTTTCTATGATAAATTAATTTTTTTGGACTCCAAAATCCATCATTACTTCCTTATGCAATTATACAATTAAATAAGTCATACAAATGATATTTTATGAAATAAGAGTAGATAAGAGATAAGAATATTTTATGAAATTAGTAGGAGGATATCTATCACAGGGAAGACCTCATTTCAATTCCCTATGGTTAATCTTAGTGAAAAAGTAAGACAGAAGGAATTTTTGATCAGCAGATCTGTCCTTAAAGAAATGTTTAAAACAAAGTTCAGAATTATTATGAATCAAAAAGACAACTGCTTGTAATAACAATGTATTGGATGATTATAGCATATGGGTAAGTAAAATGAATGATTGCAATACCAAAGGGGAGGGAGCAAGCTACTGGAAAAACTGTTATAAGATACCTGCATTACGCTTGAAGAAAAATAGCTTATTTGAAGATGAGTTATTATTAGTTAAACATATATATTGCAAACTCTAGGGCAATTTCTAACAAACTTTTAAAGTAAGTATAAATGATATACTAAGGAAGGACAAAAGATGGTTATTTTATGAAGTACTCAATTAAACCAGAGGAGACAGTAAAAGATAGAGGGAGAAAGAACAAGTACTGGGTTAGCCAAAAAGTTCATTCAGAGTTTTCCATACCATCTTATGGAAACCCCTGAATGAACTTTTGGGCCACCCCAATACAAATGAAGTGAAAATAGTTAAAAACACAGTATAAACCCTTCAACAAATGATGCCAGGAATACTAGATATACACATGTAAAAGAAAGAGATTGGACCCTTACCTTATACTAGATACAAAAACTAACTCAAAATGGATCAAAGACCTAAATATAAGATGTAAAACTATAAAAGAAGATGTAAGGAAAAAGCTTTGTGACTTCAGGTTTCGCAATAATTTCTTGGATATGACACCAAAGGCACAGGTAACAAAAGAAAAAATAAACTAACTGAACTTCAAAATTAAAAACTTTCATGCATCAAAGGGCACTATAAATAAAATAAAATGGGAACCCACAGAATGGGAGAAAATATTTTTAAATCACATATTTGACAAACAATCAATATCCAGAATATATAGAGAAATCCTAAAATGCAACGACAAAAAACACAAACCAATTCAGAAGTGGGAAAGGACTTGAATAGACATTTCTCCAAAGAAGATATACAAATGGCCACCAAACATATTAACAGATGATCATCATCACTGCTCATTACAGAAATACTATGATCAAAATTACGAAATACCACCTCATACCCACTAGTATGGCTGCTATCAAAAAACCAGAAAACTAACAAGTATTAGTGAGGATGTAGAGAAACTTGAACCCCTGTGTACTCTTGGTGGGAATGTAAAATGGTGAAGCCACTATGTGAAACAGTGCAGCAGTTCCTCAAAAAATTAAACATAGAATTACCACATGATCCACGAATTCCACTTCTGGGTATATATCCAAAAGAACCCAAAATAGGGTCTCAAAGAGGTATTTGTGCACCTGTATTCATAAAAGCATTATTCACAACAGTCAAGAGGTACAAGGAACCCAAGTGTACTTCCATGGATAAATGAATAAACAAAAAAATGTGGTATATACATACAACGGAATATTATTTAGCCTTCAATAGGAAGGAAATTCTGACAAATGCTGCAACATGGATGAACCTTGAGAAAATTATACTAGATGAAATAAGTCAGTCACAAAAAGATAAGTACTGTATGATTTCACTTATATGAGATATCTAGAGTAGTCAGTTTCATAGAAATAGAAAGTGGAATGGTGGTTGCCAGGGAGTGGGGAAATGGTTAGTTATTGTTGAGTGGACAGGGAGCTTCAGTTTTGCAAGATTAAAAAGTTCTGGAGACTGCACAATAAAGTGAATGTATATAACACTACTAACTATACACTTAAAATGGTTAAGACGTTAAATTTTACCTAATGTGCATTATACAACTAATTTTTTTTAAATCACACTAGATATTATTCCATCTATATCAAAAATAATTTTAAATTAGAATAGTCTAAATAATACCAGTTAAATGACACATTATCAGAGTAGATTAAAAAACAAATACACAGACAAGACCCTGCTATATACTGACTACAATAAATCCACTTTAAGTATGAAGACTCAGGTTAAAAGTAAAGAAATGGACACAGATATACCACGTTGACACTAATCAAAAGAAACTGGAGTAGCTATATTAATTTCAGACAAAGCACACTTCAGATCAAAGATACATGTGGCAAAAAATGATAAAACTGCAAGGAGAAAGAGATGAATCTATTGTTACAGTTGAAAATTTATTATTCCCCTTACAGTCGTTGACAGATCAAGCAGTCAGAAAATCAGTAAAGATACAAGTGACCCGAATACCACTATTAATCAACCAATATAATTAACATTTATAGAATACTTTATCCAACAACTGCACATTCCAACACATTCTTCTCAAGGTCAGATGGAACATTTACCAATATAGTCTACACTGGGCCATCAAACACACCCAAACAAAATTAAAAGTTAGAAACTTATATAAAGTATCTTCTCAAACCACAACAGAATTAAACTAATAATAAATAACAGAAAGATAGTTGGAAAATCCTCAAACACTTGGAGATTAAATAACATACTCCTAAATAACATATGGACTAAAAAGAATTCTCAAAATATATTAAAATATATTGAGGTAGTAAAAATGAAAATTCAACTCATGAAAATGTGTGGGGTGCAGTGAAAACAGTGCTTAGAGGCAATTTATATCATTGAATGCATATCATAGAAAAGAAGATCTAAAATTACAAATCTAAGCTAAAACTTCAGGAAACTAGAAAAAGAGCAACTTAAGTCCAAAGCAAATGAAGAAAAAAAATTAAAGCAGAAATCAATAAACTGAAAACAGTAAAATTACAGAAAAAAAAGTCATGAAAATCAAGTTAGTTCCATAAAAAGGATTAATAAAATTGATAGAATTCTAGCCAGACAAACTAAGAAAGAGCGAGGATAAAAATTATTGATGTCAGAAACAAAGAAGTTGTCATCATGCCTGGCCCCACAAACATTAAAAGGATAACAAACTCTATGCACACAAATTTGATAACAGATGAAATGGTCCAATCCCTGAAAAGACACAAACTATTAAAACCCACTTAAGGAAAAACAGATAACCTGAGTAGGGTTTTTTGTATTAAAGCCATTGAATCAACAATTAATAACCTTCCAGAAAAGAAAGCACCAGGCCCATATGGTTACACTACTGAATTCTACCAAACATTTAAAGAATAAATGATAACTATTTATGACAATCTTTCAGAAAATAAAAGCAGAACGAATACTTCTTCACTCATTCTACGAGGCCAGCATTATCTTCATACCAAAACTAGATAAAGAGTTATAAGAAAGGAAACTAGAGACTAATATCTTCATAAACCTAGATATAAAAATTTTCAAAAATATATTTGCAAATCAAATCCAACAATGTATAAACAGTTATACACCACAACCAAATGGGATTAATTCCAAGAATACAAAGCTGATTCAATTATCATAAAGAAAATTTTTTAATTAATGTATTTTACATGTATTTACCACCTCTAGAGTTCTACATTATTTTCTGTATTTCATTATTTCTGTATTTCTGGTGTCATTTTCCTTCTGTCCAAAGAACTTCCTTTAACAATTTTTGTAATGCATACATATCTAAAACTTGAGATCATGGTGGGGGGGAATCTTAGAGTTTAAAGCACTATTTTACTAAGAATAATCAGAATACCATATAAGACCAATTTCCAGTTTTGCAAAATACTGATTACTCTATATACCTTTGGACCTCATATTTGATCTTCCACTTATTATCAACTGAGACTCACAAAAACCCTCTCCTGAATGATAGTTGCCCATCATATATAGAAATTTTTGAACTATATATAATTATCTTGATACATAAAACTTTATTCCTTGGTCCTGTTGTGAGATATTTTTTTTCCCAAATATTCTTTCTTTAGCATACATATACCCAAATATCTGTCAGTAGAACCAGTTTAACATTCTCACTCAGAGTACCCAGCTATTCTCATTTAGTCAACTCTACAAAATCTCTTCCCTATCATAAGCTACCCAGTCTGGGAAGTGAAGAATTAATAAACCTGGTTATATTCTACCTCAAATACTTGAACACTCAGTGTATTAGTTTTCATTTGTTCTGTAATAAATTATCACTAACTCAGTGGCTTAAAACAACTTTCAGTATTTTCTCACATTTTGATGGATCAGGAGGTTTGCACACAGCCTTGCTGAGTCCTCTGCTAAAAGCATCACAGGACTGCAACCAAAATGTTAGCCAGGTCTGGATCTTACCTGAAATTTAAAGTTCTCTTCCAAGCTTATGTGGTTTGGGTAGATTTATTCCTTTGAAGTTGTAGAATATATGAGGACTCATTTCTTCCAGGATAAACTAAGAAAGATTTTTCTCACCTCTAGACTCTTTGTTGAAGTGCTCACCTCATCAGTCAGGACCACTGGGATAATTTCTTTTTTATTAAAGTCAACTGATTAGGGACTTTAATTACATTTGCAAAGAACTCACCTGTGTGATGTATACTAGTTAGAAGACAGGAACGGGTCCTACCCATGCTCCTTGGGTGAGGATTATAAAACGGTGTGGGTCACTGGGGATTTTCTTAGAATTCTTCCAACTACAATAAAAAAAAATCCCAAAAAAACTGTATGAAACAACTGGGTATTGAAATTAATTTACAAAAGAGAAATATATGAAATCATAATGTCACAGACACTTAGTCTGTTTCAAGCCTCTCAAAAAAAGTAACATCCTTTCAAATATTATCAACATCCTTGATTCCACACATTTATTCAGATAATTAATCAAATCTTCACTGAATGTTTAAAAACATTTTTAAAAATGAAAAGATCCCTGTCCTCTGCTCTACTTTAAAAAGAAATTAATGACATACACTCCCAAACCTCACCTTTAAAAAAAATCTTGCTTCTGATATAATTTAGGTATTCTCACATTCTTTTATTGCTCCACAACTTTTCAGAATGATCTTCTCTGCATGGGTTCAGAGTATAGCATTTAAAAAAGCATGAAAGGACATAGGATTCTCAATTTATTAACATATAAAGGTGTAATCTATTTTCAGAAGAAAAGCAAAAATGATGAAATCAGAACTATTCTCATAATAGGCAAATAATGCATTCATTAACTGGATTTTAAATATGTGAATTCAAGAAAAAACTGCATGCAGTTAAGAAATAAGAAATTCACTAACAGTACAATGTTAAGTAATAGCACACATAAATTCAAGACATGAACATACAAAATTTTCTGATTTTGTTTGGCTTTAAGATTCTTTCTAATATTCTATACTTCGTGGTGATGCGTGGTAGAACTAATGTTTATTTACACCATAAACTTAGAAAAAACTAAGCAAATTTACCAGTGTTGCTGATAAATAATAATTATAAACATTTATAATGATACATAGTAGAATTAATTTTTGCTACAATTTTTTGCCAAATATTACAAAAAGAAGACCCGAATATATGATGTCTACAAGAGACCCACTTCAGACCTAGGGACACATACAGACTGAAAATGAGGGGATGGAAAAAGATATTCCATGCAAATGGAAATCAAAAGAAAGCTGGAGTAGCAATTCTCATATCAGACAAAATAGACTTTAAAATAGAGACTATTATAAGAGACAAAGAAGGACACTACATAATGATGAATGATGAAGGGATCAATCCAAGAAGAAGATATAACAATTGTAAATATTTATGCACCCAACACAGAAGCACCTCAATACATAAGGCAAACACTAAGAGCCATAAAAGGGGAAATCGACAGTAACACAATCATAGTACGGGACAATAACACCCCACTTTCACCAATTCACAGATCATCCAAAATGAAAATAAATAAGGAAACAAAAGCTTTAAATGATACATTAAACAAGATGGACTTAATTGATATTTATAGGACATTCCATCCAAAAACAACAGAATATAGATTTTTCTCAAGTCCTCATGGAACATGCTCCAGGATACATCATATCTTGGGTCACAAATCAAGCCTTGGTAAATTTAAGAAAATTGAAATTGTACCAAGTATATTTCTGACCACAATGCTATGAGACTAGATATCAATTACAGGAAAAGATCTGTAAAAATTACAAATACATGCAGGTTAAACAATACACTGCTTAATAACCAAGTGATCACTGCAGAAATCAAAGAGGAAATCAAAAAATACCTAGAAACAAATGACAATGGAGACACAATGACCCAGAACCTATGGGATCCAGCAAAAGCAGTTCTAAGAAGGAAGTTTATAGCAATACAATCCTACCTTAAGAAACAGGAAATGTCTCAAATAAACAACCTAACCTTGCACCTAAGACAATTAGAGAAAGAAGAACAAAAAAACCCCTAAGTTAGCAGAAGGAAAGAAATTATAAAGATCAGATCAGAAATAAATAAAAAAATGAAGGAAATGATAGCAAATATCAATAAAACTAAAAGCTGGTTCTTTGAGAAGATAAACAAAATTGATAAACCATTAGTCAGACTCATCAAGAAAAAAAGGGAAAAGACTCAAATCAATAGAATTAGAAATGAAAAAGGAGAAGTAACAACTGACACTGCAGAAATACAAAAGATCATGAGAGATTACTACAAGCAACTCTATGCCAATAAAATGGAAAACCTGGAAGAAATGGACAAATTCTTAGAAATGCACAACGTGCCGAGACTGAAACAGGAAGGAATAGAAAATATGAACAGAACAATCACAAGCACTAAAATTGAAACTGTGATTAAAAATCTTCCAACAAACAAAAGCCCAGGACCAGATGGCTTCACAGGCGAATTCTATCAAACATTTAGAGAAGAGCTAACACCTATCCTTCTCAAACACTTCCAAAATATAGCAGAGGGAGGAACACTCCCAAACTCATTCTACGAGGCCACCATCACCCTGATAGCAAAACCAGACAAAGATGTCACAAAGAAAGAAAACTACAGGCCAATATCACTGATGAACATAGATTCAAAAATCCTCAACAAAATACTAGCAAACAGAATCCAACAGCACATTAAAAGGATCATACACCATGATCAAGTGGGGTTTATTCCAGGAATGCAAGGATTTTTCAATATACGCAAATCAATATACGTGATACACCACATTAACAAACTGAAGGAGAAAAACCATATGATCATCTCAATAGATGCAGAGAAAGCTTTCGACAAAATTCAACACCCATTTATGATAAAAACTCTGCAGAAAGTAGGCATTGAGGAACTTTCCTCAACATAATAAAGACAATATACGACAAACCCACAACCAACATCGTCCTCAATGGTGAAAAACTGAAACCATTTCCACTAAGATCAGGAACAAAACAAGGTTGCCCACTATCACCACTATTATTCAACATAGTTTTGGAAGTTTTAGCCACAGCAATCAGAGAAGAAAAGGAAATAAAAGGAATCCAAATCGGAAAAGGAGAAGTAAAGCTCTCACTGTTTGCAGATGACATGATACTCTACATAGAGAATTCTAAAGATGCTACCAGAAAACTACAAGAGCTAATCAATGAATTTAGTAAAGTAGCAAATACAAAATTAATGCACAGAAATCTCTGCCATTCCTATACACTAATGATGAAAAATCTGAAAGTGAAATTAAGAAAACACTCCCACATACCATTGCAACAAAAAGAATAAAATATCTAGGAATAAACCTACCTAAGGAGACAAAAGACCTGTATGCAGAAAATTATAAGACACTGATTAAAGAAATTAAAAATGATAGAAATAGATGGAGAGATATACCATGTTCTTGGATTGGAAGAATCAACATTGTGAAAATGACTCTGCTACCCAAAGCAACCTACAGATTCAATGCAATCCGTATCAAACTACCACTGGCATTTTTCACAGAGCTAGAACAAAAAAATGTCACAATTTGTATGGAAACACAAAAGACTACGAATAGCCGAAGAAATCCTGAGAAGAAAAAATGGAGCTGGAGGAATCAGGCTCCCTGACTTCAGACTATACTACAAAGCTACAGTAATCAAGACAGTATGGCACTTGCACAAAAACAGAAATATAGATCAATGGAACAGGACAGAAAGCCCAGAGATAAACCCACACACATATGGTCAACTTATTTTTGATAAAGGAGGTAAGAATATACAGTGGAGAACAGACAGCCTCTTCAATAAGTGGTGCTGGGAAAACTGGACAGGTACATGTAAAAGTACAAAATTAGAACACTCCTTAACACCATACACAAAAATAAACCCAAAATGGATTAAAGACCTAAATGTAAGGCCAGACACTATCAAACTCTTAGAGGAAAACATAGGCAGAACACTCTATGACATAAATCACTGAAAGATCCTTTTTGACCCACTTCCTAGAGAAATGGAAATAAAAACAAAAATAAACAAAAACAAACTAATGAAACTTAAAAGCTTTTGCACAGCAAAGGAAACCATAAACAAGACCAAAAGAGAACACTCAGAATGGGAGAAAATATTTGCAAATGAAACAACTCAAAAAGGTTTATCTCCAAAATCTACAAGCAGCTCATGCAGCTCAATAACAGAAAAACCAACAACCCAATACAAAAATGGGCAGAAGACCTAAATAGACATTTCTCCGAAGAAGATATACACATTGCCAACAAACACATGAAAGAATGCTCAGCATCATTAATCATTAGAGAAATGCAAATCAAAACTACAATGAGATATCATCTCACACCAGTCAGAACGGCCATCATCAAAAAATCTAGAAACAATAAATGCTGGAGAGGGTTTGGAGAAAAGGGAACACTCTTGCACTGTTGGTGGGAATGTAAATTGATACAGCCACTATGGAGAACAGTATGGAGGTTCCTTAAAAAAACTAAAAATAGAACTACCATATGACCCAGCAATCCCACTACTTGGGCATATACCCTGAGAAAACCATAATTCAAAAAGAGTCATGTACCAAAATGTTCACTGCAGCACTATGTACAATAGCCAGGACATGGAAGCAACCTAAGTGTCTATCATCAGATGAATAGATAAAGAAGATGTGGCACATATATACAATGGAATATTACTCAGCCTTAAAAAGAAACAAAATTGAGTTATTTGTAGTCAGGTGGATGGACCTAGAGTCTGTCATACAGAGGGAAGTAAGTCAGAAAGAGAAAAACAAATACTGTATGCTAACACATATATGTGGAATCTAAGGAAAAAAAAAAAAGGTCATGAAGAACCTAGGTGTAAGACAGCAATAAAGACACAGACCTACTAGAGAATGGACTTGAGGATATGGGGAGAGGGAAGGGTAAGCTGTGAGAAAGTGAGAGAGTGGCCTGGACATATATACACTACCAAATATAAAATAGATAGCTAGTGGGAAGCAGCCACATAGCACAGGCAGATCAGCTCAGTGGTTTGTGATCACCTAGAGGGGTGGGAGAGGGAGGGTGGGAGGGAGGGAGATGCAAGAGGGAAGAGATATGGGACCATATGTATAACTGATTCACTTTGTTATAAAGCAGAAACTAACTCACCATTGTAAAGCAATTATACTCCAATAAAGATGTTTAAAAAGAAACATAAAAATCAGGATAGTAGTAACTGTTGGGGGTGAGGGTGAGGTTATGGGGGTGCAGTGCAAAGAGATAAGGAAGTGGGAAAAATGAGAATTACCTAAGTGATTCTTGAGTCGAGTATTTCTTGAGTCGAGTGATGGGATTCCAAATGTTTATTTTATTGTTATGCATCTCGACATATTTTAAATATAGTGTTTTGTAAGTATGATATATTAAATATGATAAATAGTTTTTAAATAAAGAAAGATCATAACGTACACCAAACATAACATATACAAAAGCCTATAGGCAAATCACAACCAGTAGCTTCAAAGTCTTCTTGTCAGCCTAGGCAGAGTTTTGTTAATTTTTTAATTGTTTAGAACTTTGGTTTGCCTTTGCAGTTATCATGTAATGAACTAAATATATACCTATTTTACTTTCTTAAAAAAAAAGGAACTATCCATTTCTAAACAATAAGGTAAAAAATCACATTTTAATTCACATTTTACACACACACACACACACACACACACACAACACAACTGCAAGAAATATATCCAAAATCAAGAGATTACTTCCTATTTCAAGATATGTTTATCAACGTGTAGAAAAAATGATTGTTATTATTTTCAATAGGCTAGCAAAAAGTTGCAGGAAAAATACTCTCATATCTTCTCCACATACTAGCTAACACTTAAAATTGCTGATCCATCTTAATTTTAGTCACTCTAGTCAGTGTTAGTAGAATCTTATTGAGAATTAAATTTGAATTTCCCTACTGAATAAAATTTATGAACATTGTTTCACATGTCTATTAGATTTCTATACAGCTCATTTAGTGAAGTATGTGTTCAAACATTTTATTGATTTATTGCTGTGATGTTGGCCTATCACTCAGTTGTAAACATTTATTACGTACTCTGGACACAAGTCCTTTGTCAGATATGTTTCAGATATGTGTGTTTTCCTTTATTCTTTTCTTATTGGTGATTCTTAAAGAGAAATTTTAATTTTGATGAATTCTAAATTACATGTTTTTTTAGGATTCATGCTTTTGTGTGTTTCCCTAACCAAATGTCATAAATAATTTCTCCATTCTATAATCTGTTTTGAATAAATTTTGTATAGACTTTTATATTTTCTTCTTTTCTAATGTAGTAATTTGATGCTACATATATCTTTCAGAAGCTACACCATCATATGTTGATGTATTGAGTATTCAGTTTCATTCATTTCAAAATATTTTCTGATTTTTCTTACCTTCTTTTTAATTTTCTAATATTTGTAGATATTTTCCTGTTATTTGCTTTCAGTTTAATTCTGTTATGATGAGAGAAAATATTTTTAGATTTTTAATTGAAGTATAGTTGATTTACAATGTTTCAGGTGTACAGCAAAGTGATTCAGTTATACATACGTACATATGTATACATTCTTTTTCAGAATCTTTTCTATTATAGGTTATTACAAGATACTGAATGTAGTTCCCTGTGCTATAGAGTAGGACCCTGGTGTTTATCTATTTTATATATAGTAGTTTGTATCTGCTAATCCCAAACTCCTAATTTATCCCTCCCCCACCCCCTTTCCCCTTTGGTAACCATAGGTTTGTCTTCTATGCCTGTGAGTCTGTTTCTGTTTTGTAAATAAGTTCATTTGTGTCACATTTTACATTCCACATATAAGTGATATCATATGATATTTGTCTTTCTCTCTCTGAGTTGCTTCACTTGGTATAATATCTCTAGGTCTATTCATGTTGTTGCAAATTGCATTATTTCATTCTTTTTTATGGCTGAGTAGTATTCCTGTGTGTGTGTGTGTGTGTGTGCGCGCGTGCGCACGCATATGTATATAGATAGATAGATAGATAGATATACACCACATCTTCTTTATCCATTTATCTGTTGATGGACATTTATGTTGCTTCCATGTCTTGGCTATTGTAAATAGTGCTGCAATGAATGTTGGGGTGGACGCATCTTTTGGAATTAGAGTTTTCTCCAGATATATACCCAGGAGGGGAATTGCTGGGTCGTATGGTAGTTTTATTTTTGTTTTTTTAAGGAACCTCCATACTGTTCTCCATAGAGAAAAAATAGTTTTACATTTAACTATTTTTCAATTTATTAAGAATTTATATAATCTATATGATATGCCATATGGTCTATCTTGATGAGTATTTCATGAGTACTTGAAAAGAATGAATAATCTTGTTTTATTGAGAAAGAAGACTGTCCTATAATTGACTATCAGGTGATGCTTTTGATAGTGTTGTTCAAATCTTCTACCTTTTTTAAGAGAGAGCATTTAAATTTACAACTGCAGTTTTAGAGTTATCCATGTCTCTTTTCAATTATACCACATTTTACTTCATGTAAAGCCATTTAACTTTATCAGATCTCATATTTCTTAAATGTGATTTTATCAATTTATTTCTTGGTCTCTTCTTAAATAGGTAATTTTTAAACCATTTCACATTTTAAAAGGATTTGTCCTTCATTTTCAAATTCCTTTATCACTTTTTTCACTCTATTTGTCATTCTTGGATAATTTCCTTAGTTCTTGTATTTCACAATTCAGGGTTTTGCTGCATTCAGTCTGATGTTTAACATATGAAAATTTTAACTTCCATGATTATATATTTTTTCTCTTCCAATAAATAACTGTTCATTTTCAAAGCTGCTCATTATTTTTAACTGTTGTGTTCTTTTTAGAAATTTAACCTGTATTTGAACATTTTATCAATTTAAACATACTTATTTATCCAGTATCTAAATACATAGGGGCCTATTTCCCATGTTTTTGGTATTTGCTATGTTTCACTCCTAAAATTTAGTTTTCTCGTGTATTTTGCTATATTTTATTTTTCATTTTGACATCGCCTCAAGGAGAGTTTTTGTGTGTTGGTGAACCCTGTGCCTTCTCACTCTCAGTATTAACTCAAGGATTTGTTTTACATTGATTTGCCCAAGGCAATTCAGAGCACCTGAGACCAATTTTATGATAATTTATTGACAAGACAGTTTCTATTTTATACACTATAACAGGAGTGTGAACATTTCTTATTTTGCATTTTTTTTCTATCCAGAATTATAGAAGCTTCATTCTCTCTCCTTGACCAATGACTGCATTAATCAGTCCATCTTTATTAATTAAGTCCATTAATCAGTCCATGAAGTTAAGTTAAACTTTGGCAAATGGAATTACATTTTAAAAGTGTTCTGTATTTATAAAGATTTGTTAATGTTCACCTCCCACCTTGTTTTGGCCTGAGGTCTCTGTTCTGCTCTGGGATGAAACCCAAGCAGCTGGCAGTTATGCCAGTACAGCCAGGTGCTGCCAGGAGGGAAGATTCTATGGCTATGTCTCCCAACTCCCTTTTTGCTTAAGGAAATTGGTTAATCCCTTTTCTTCTCTTACTGGTTCATAACGCTTTCAAAATAATTTTGCTCCAGTTTGTGGAACATTTCTCTTTGTTTGTAGTGGGAATATTTCATATTAAGACAAACAAATATTCAGGAAGCTTTGCATTTAAAATTTCCTTCCTAAACATAGATATAACACTGGAGTGGGTTCTGAAATACTGAATACAATTTTAAGAAGTAGAGGGGCTTCCCTGGTAGAGCAGTGGTTGGGAATCTGCCTGCCAATGCAGGGGACACGGGTTCAAGCCCTGGTCTAGGAAGATCCCACATGCCACGAAGCAACTGGGCCCGTGAGCCACAACTACTGAGCCTGCGCGTCTGGAGCCTGTGCTCTGCAGCAGGAGAGGCCACAACAGTGAGAGGCCCGCGCACCGCGATAAAGAGTGGCCCCCGCTCGCCGCAACTAGAGAAAGCCCTCGCACAGAAACGAAGACCCAACACAGCTAAAAATAAATAAATAAATAAATATTAAAAAAAAAAGTAGAGATAAGTGCATTTCAAGTTTACAGAATGAATTTAAAATATGTATACAGTGAAGTGCAGTGTGTTCTCAGTACACAGACACATTTGCCGGAGAATTGGTTACTTAGAAAGATTTTGATGGTGAAATATGAAACTAGAAATTTAGATAAGCCAAATTTCATCAAAAAATATCTTTCAAACAGTGAGAAGAAATTAACATTTTGTCCATGCTATCATTGTATTATTGTTTGTGGTGGTGGTTTCTCCAATACGGGAATAACATTACTGTACTCATCTTGTAATTAAACCAAAGCTAAAAACAAGTCAACAGATCACTTTGTAGCCATGTGCATGTTGAATGGATGCTTGGGTGTGGGAGGAGGTGGGATCTAGTGAGGTCGATTACTGGGTACTTTCAATGTTCTCAATATATTTGAGGGAAGTAATCACACCATCTACACAACCTTAGAATAATCTAATTTGGCCTTATTTTTTAATTTCAAGATATGAAATTGTACTTAAAATGTTTACAACTTATGTCTTTATTTCAGACTTGAATCCCCCAAAAGTATTCCATTACAGTAATCAAACATACACAATGCAGTTTAAAAGTAAACATACACTTTTTGAGAATTAAATAAATGCAAAACCCACAAATCATTCTACTGCCCTACTTATGATAAACCACCCTATTATCCCATGCTAAAATTGTCAGATAATTTTGTACCTTAAAATTGAGAAAACAGTTTAATATTGTAAATGTTTTCCTTATGGCATATTATAAATTCAAACTTAGTTGATTCAAACTAATTAGGGGGTTAAATCAGTTAAAATTAATTTAATGTAATAAATCATCACATACTAAGAGCAATCAGTCAGAATCTGTCTGCGAAGCTAGGGTGAGACACAATTTGATTCCAACTAGGAGACAGTAGAAATAAAATACTTGAATCAATCTTCAATCCAGTAACAGATCAGAAACAGATTTTCAAACAAAAACCAAAATCAGGAACACATAAGAAACGCTCAACTATTATTCTGAGGTCAGATCTAGGTACCTGTGTAGTGAGAAATCATAGTGGTTCAGATTTACTGAACTGATTGAGGCACAAAGTTCACAAACAAAAACAAGAGTCACAGAAAAAAATGCCTGAAAGTTCTGTGTAGCTATTTGACTGTAACTTTATCTCTCTCTTAATCAAATTTCTGTGTGTCAATCTCCTTCATAGATTCATCAAGCAAACTTTTTCTGTTGCTCTGAAGTCTGTTCTAAGGATCCAGGGCTGAGGATGACTATCAGCAGTCATTTCTCACCCTGGCCTTCAGAGTTCTTGAAACTGTAATAGCATAACTGCTTCTCATCTCCCAAATAGACTCCTTATGAGTTTCACTTTTAAAAAATGAGTTTTAAATAACTGGAAGTTCCTTTATCTCAGTTCAACATTCAAAAGAATCACGAACATGAAGTTAAGTTAAACTTTGGCAAATGAAGATTTAAACAAAAAAATAAATTATGCCATGAAAGACAATGGGATAAACCCTTAGTATGCAATTTTATTTACTTGAAAGATTAAGTTTGGGTAATGAAATTGTGTCAAAGGTGTCATTACTGTTGCTCGTGAAAAATGAGGATATACCTGAATGTACAATTTACTTAGCTACTTCATCTCAGTTATGCATTTTTCTACTATCTTACAGGTAAAGACAAGTACTGTATGATATCACTTATATGAGGAATCTAAGAAAAGTCAAATCTGTTAAAAAACAAAAACAGTAAACTGGCTTTTACCAGGGCATTGGTGGAAGGTGGGGATAAGATTGATGGTACTTAAGGTACAGACCTGTAATAAGTAGTAAATAAGCCATAGAGATCTAATGCACTGTATAATGAATACAGACAATAATATTGTGCTATACAGGAGTCCCCCTCTTATCTGCAGCTTCACTTTCTCCAGTTTCAGTTACCCACAGTCAACTGCAGTCCAAAAATACTAAATGGAAAATCCCAGAAATAAACAACTCATAAGCTTTAAACTGCACACCATTCTGAGTAGGGTGATGAAATCTCACGCCATCCCACTCCATCTGCCCAGGATCCCCAACCAACAACATCATCATACGCTCAATGATCTAGGATCACCCAAAGCAGACAATCCTCCTTCGGACATATCATCAGAAGATCTACCGCAGCCTAACGTAACGCCACAAGGCCTCCGTCTTTCACCTCACTTGCTCTCATCACATAGGCATTTTATTTTGTGATTTTTACCCATCACATCATCACAAGAAGGGTGAGTATAGTACAATAAGATAATTTGAGAGAGAGACTACATTCACATAATTTTTAACATAGTATATTGTTACAACTGTTCTATTTTATTATTAGTTATTGTTAATATTTTACTGTGCCTAATTTACAAATTCAACCTTATCATGGGTATGTATGTATAGGAAGAAACATAGACTATATAGGGTTCAGTATTCTCCACAGTTTCAGGCAACCACTGGGTTCTTCTAACATATGAATAAAGTGGATGGTGGGGACTACTGTAATTATGTAATGTGATAAATATTGCTATATAAATGTATCAAAGTAACATGCTATATACTTTAAACTTTCACAATGTTACATGTCAAATTTATTCAATAAAAAAAGAAATGGCATAATAACCATAGTAACAGTGCATAACATAATGTTTGCTATGCATCAAACACGGTTCTAGACACTTTAAATGCTTTAGCTCACTAAATTCATAAACTTTATGAAAGATTATTTTTCCCATTTTGTTAATAAAGATCCTGAGCCACAGAGAAGTTAAGAAACTCATTCAAAATTACCTGACTAGTAAGTGGCATGCCTAAGATTTGAACCCAGATGCTTGGCCCCCAAATCCATCTACTTTCCCACTATGCTATACTACCTATTCAGCTTATAGCAGCATGGAAACTGGCCTGAGATAAAAGCCTTATCTGATCAGAAACTATAATAAAAACTTTACCAACAACTACAGGCAATCAATGTTTATATACTCATTAATTCCTTTGTATCAGTACAAATATTTTTATATCATGTATCAGTTTGATCTATTCTTTTATAAATCATTTTAAGCACAGTACTGGTCACAGAGGTGACACTCAATAAACAACATTTGTTGACTGCATTGTCCAAAATGTTTGTATGCATTATTGAAGCAATATATGTACTGGTGGTTCTTAAGTCCAGCTCTATCTGTTACTAGCTCTGTAAACTTGGGCAAGTTACTCATCCTTTTGATGCCTCAAATTATTGTCTGGATAATGGGGACAAAAATTTACTGCCTTAGTAAATTGTTGTATTAAATGGTAAATGCATAAAAAATATTGATTTCAATGGTTGGCAGAGACAGAGAGAGGAGAGAGTTAGGGAGAGAGAAAAGAGAGGGAAAATTGGAGCAAAACTAAAAAAAGGAAAATTTTGCTATAGACCTAAACCTTATAAATTCACATGTAATCATTCTTTTTAGTTTATCTTTGTTTTTTGTGGTTTCAGTTTCTGCTAGAGTTTCTCAGAGATGTTCAGTTCATCTTAACATGGTGTTTGCATTCTCCCACTGGTTCGTGGCCTCTACTGGGTATTCGTTTTTATTCTTTACCTGTATTTACTAATGCTATTCTTCATCACAGTGGCTAACAGTCTGAGCTACTGACTCACAAAATGGGGAAGAAAATGATCCTATTTTGTACGATCATTTCCTAGAAAATTATAAATAAACTCTTTAGTCTTCAGATAACCCTGTTTACGACTCTCTAGACAACTGTTTTATACTAAGTGCTAATTCTAGTATTCGATACCCAATATTGAAAATAAAAGAGAATCTGATTTTATATGATTAGTGAAAATATTTTACTCTGACTATATTATCTAAATTTATGTATGAAATATTTTTTATGGTGAGTTCCCTGATGGCAATGGTACTAATTAAAATATTTTTGTTAGCCATTTCTATTTTTAATGTACTTTGAAATAATACATCTTTAGGGCAGAAAGCTCGCATGTGTACAGACATGTTGGACTGGCAGTTTAACACCTGTAGTATTGCCTTAATGTGGAAGTGTGACAAATTTTTTTTCTGTTTACAAGCAAGGCCTTCAAAAACCTATTTAAATCAAGTTAAAGTGTAGATACAGAATAGAGAAGAAAAACCTATTTTCTTCAAAAATAGATAATCTATACCTCTTCATAAATCTCGATTTCTAAGACATTTATATTTTGGACAGCTAAGCAAAATAAAAAGCTCTCTAACAGCAATGAATATATGATATATTTAATTTAAACACAAGCAAAAAACTGTAATAAAGCAAAACAAAAAACCATGTTCAGCTACTGCTTGTACTTTAACAATAAAAGCAAAAGAAAACAAAATGAGAACAAATGGAAACTAGATACATATTTTTATCTGCATAATGTATGCATTGTTTATATGCCAAAAGAATAATACATCCTTTATTTCTGGAAACAGACCACTGCTACATCTCTAGAGTGGAAAACATAAAATAAACCAATCGATTGTGAAAAAGTAATTGATTGAGATTGCTGACCTGTTGGCTCTAAGATAGATAGCTTAGAAGTAGCATATAGCAACTCTCAGCTCCTAAGCATCCTATAAGTTCCATGTTTTCACTTAATTTATCCTGAAAAAGGATAACTTGCTGACTAGTATTTCAAGATTAGATACTGTCATTTAAAATTTGTAAGTAAATATTCCAACTACTATTTTGTCTCATAAAAATACTGAATATATTTAAACAGGAAAGCAAATAAACAACTAAGACCAAAAGAAATTCTGGATCACCATTATGTGTGGTAGCCTGAATGAGACCAAGGGACCTCAGCATGTCCCAAATTTCTTGTCCTGATAGGAGGAAAATATTGACATCCCATTTTGTTGCTGTTATTGTTAAGGTACAATTATATTAAACAGAAATATAGAGGGAACATAACTTCCTACTCCTCAAGTACAGGCCCCACATAATAACTTCCTCCCAAAGAGGACAGTACAGAAATGGGTAAAAAGTGTAACTCCACAGTAGAGAAAGCTGACGAACACTACTTCAGCCAGGAGGTCAGGCCAACGTCAACAGTTCTAAGCCATGTTGATGGCGTGTTCCCTCTACATGTGGTGGTGATGGAGACGGCACTTTACCCCTGTGGTCTTCCTCCCCAGCGGCCACAGCCCAGCCTAGTTACCAGAAAAGCACCAGATAAACCCCAGGAGAAGGACACCTCCAAAATGTCTGACAAACTCTCCTCAACACTGTCAAGTTCATTGGATACAAACAAAATCTAAGAAATTGTTCCAGTCAGGAGGAGCCTAAGGAGACAATGTCATATGTCACCCTGGATAGAACCCCAGAACAAAAAAAGGAAAGCAGGTAAAACTGAGAAATCTGAATAATAATATTCAGAAATCAGATAATAATAATATATTAATACTGGTTCATTAACACTGTGACACATGTACCCTACACATGTAAGATATTAATATTAGGGGAAACTAGACGTGGGAGATAAGGGACATTTGGAATTTTTCTGTACATACAGAACTTTTCTAAAAGCAAAAGTTTATTAAAGGCAAAAAAGAAAAGGAAATATAGAAAAAGGAGGAGAGTAAAATACAAAGTAAGTTGTTAAAACAGCACTAAATATTTCAGTAATCTAACAAACATGAAAAACTGGCTATTCCAATTTAAAGGACTGTCAAATTTGATTTAAAATAATCAAGTGATATTCTGTGTTAAGATACACATATAAAACAAAAATTAAAAGTCTACAAGTAAAATGTCAGAGGAACTCTATCTTACCAAGTCTAAGCAAACGAAAGCTGGCATGGCTAAATTAATAAGAGATAAATGGACTGCATTGCAGCAAATGTCTTTTTGAATGAAGCGAATCATAACAAAGTGTTAACAGATTTACTTCATCAAAAGGAATTAGCAATTGTGAACATGTATGCATCAAGAGTATATGAAGAAACATTGAGTGGCTTACTATGAGAAAATGACAAATCACTATTAGTATATTTTAACATAGCTCTTTCAAACACTGAGAACACTATCAGACAAAAATGTAACAAAGGTAGAGAGGAACTGAATATCAAAAACAAAAAGTTTAACTTAATGAATGGATATATAGGGAATTTTGTATGTATCCAACACTTGGAGAATATCAACTCTTTTCAAACAAACATCAAATACTGCACTGGTAATCATTTTGCAATATGTACACGTACAACACGTTGTATACCTTCAACTTTTAAAATGAGATTTAAAATGGAACATTTACAAAAATTGTCATATAATGGCTCTAAGCAAATCTGTCCCAATTTTGTGGAATAGTTATCATATAGAGCATACAAAGTTAGAATAAGGAATAAAATAGATTTAGTTTTAAAGAACAGAATTTTGAAGATTAAATATCATAAAATGTGCCGAGTTAGAAGTTAATAAGAAAATCACAAATATAAAAATATTCGTATTATTGTAAATTTTAAAAAGTTTCTAAGTAATATACTGGTCAAAGAAAAATCATAGATGAATTTTTTTAATACTTAGTACTGAAAATGTTTAAAAAAACAAATGAAAACTATGTGGACACAGTGTTTTTTCAAATGAAAACTATGTGTCCACAGCGTGGACACATTTGTTGTTTCATTTGTTTGTTTTTTCTTGCACAGTGAAGCTACTATGATGCTTCCCACACCTGAAAATATGAAAGGTTAAAAATGAGTTAGTGAGAGTTAGAAAAAGAACAATAGCAAACAAAGGGAGAAAGAAGTATATAATATATAGAAGATGCAAATCAATGAAATGGAAAACAGAGTTAGGAGCCAGGGTTTCAAGCAATGATAGATTCTAACAATAAAGGTGCTGCTGGATCAATCCCTGCAGAAAACAGGTATAAAACCTGTATATAATACCAATAAAAAGCAAGCAGGGCTTCTCTGGTGGTGCGGTGGTTGAGAGTCTGCCTGCAGATGCAGGAGACACGGGTTCGTGCCCCTGTCTGGGAAGATCCCACATGCCACGAAGCGGATGGGTCCGTGAGCCATGGCTGCTGAGCCTGCACGTCCGGAGCCTGTGCTCCGCAACGGGAGAGGCCACAACAGTGAGAGGTCCATGTACCAAAAAAAAAAAAAAAAAAAAAGCAAGCAGATCAGGGAGGCTGGGGGGGATGTATGCCCAAAGGAGAAGACAACTACTTCCTGTTTTTCTTTTTTTTTTTCTTTGCAGCTTTTAGCTTGGGGCTACATGCAGTTGGCTGGCAAATGCCAGATGGCAGCAGTGGCACCAGGGAAAGATCAGTCTTTCTGGCTTGGGGAAACTAGAAATGCCTAAATAATCCTATAGCTTATTTAAAAAGAAATAAAACAACAAATATATCAAAGAATTTTAAACATTTCAACAAAGATATATTACTACCTTCAAGCAACAAATCATCTCAATCTTATTAAACTCCTCTGGACAACAGGAAAAAAAAAATCTTACTTCCCAGAACACCTTCTATGATGTCACCATTGCTTTGATAAGGGCAATACAACAGAAAAATTTTATAAATACATTTAATTTATTAGTAAGTATTTTTAAATCCTCAATGAAATATTAGCAAATAAAATGCAACTTTACGAAAGATAATAAAGGATAAATTAGACTATTTATTGAGAATGAAATAATATAACACCTAATGACAATTTACGACAATAAAATGTTAAAATATAAAATTAATTTGAGCCTCTCAATAGACGTAGAAAAAATGTATAGAACTCATTATGAATTTAAAATTAAAAAAATAAGTACATTGGGAATAAAAGATAGCTATCTTATCCTGGCAAATTATATCTACTAGAAAACTGTCTAAACACCATCTCAGCTGTGTAAAAAGCATTCCTTAAAATCCAAAACAAGACAGGCATACTGCTGCAAGCATTTGCAATTGTTGCAGCCAGTCTAGTAAAACAAGAATAAAAAATTAAATAATTTCTAACTGAAAAGCAGGGAAAAAAAACCCTGCAATATTAATCTGCAAACATGAGTTGCAGTTTAATAAAACAACAAAGCATTAGAAAATGTAATTAAGAAGAAAATACAATTGGAAATAGCATAAAAAGGCAAGTACCTAGGAATAAATCTTAAAAGAAACAAGCGTTTCTTCTACGTGTAACATTTTAAAGGTTGATTGTGAGATATCGGAAAAAAAACAGACCAAACATAAATATCCAATATTACAGAGATGATAAAATACACTTTGATGCCACATGGCAAGTACAGAACATAAATTTTCTGTATGCCTAAAACCTGAGATTTTCTTAATTTTTCTAAGTTTCCCTTTCTTTTTTTGTTTGGTGTGAATAAAACCTGCCTTTTGGATTGCTGAGATGATGAAATGATGTTAAAAACAAAGCTCATATTTCTTGAAACATAGTAAGATCTTAATTATTCAATCCAACTCTTACATCATTACTAATACTGAAAAGACAAATTAAAAAGTTTAGGAAATAACATGAAAACCTTTCATGAAAAATTTTTTGAGAAAATGAACTTTGTGGAACACTTGAAAGCTAAGATATTTTTTGAAAGATTCTTGGCCACTACTTTGACTTGAGTTTCTAATTTAAAGTGAAGATGTCTTTGCTAAGGTTGAGGTTGTTTTAGGAAACAGGAGAACCAAGTGACTGTATGCATTTCTTTAATGGAAGCATGTAGATGTTTGTGAATTCCTGGATGAGAATGATAGTACAGTGAAAACTGAGCTTCTCATAGCCAGCAAGTCACTTCCTTGATCAGCATCACAGCAGCAGTGTGCCAGCGTTTGGAACTCTGGGAGTATGGGGACCCATGACACACCACCTCTCTTCTCACTCAGTGTGGCCACCTTGGTTCCACTAAGTTTCCAAACTCTTGGCTAAAATATCAGTGACTTGATCTAATCTGAAAGTGGGTGTGAATGTGCATGATGTGTCACTACAAAAAGACATTTCAAATATTAAATGATATTAGTGTACTACGAAATGGTGCTTGCAAAATGATTGCGAATTACACACTGAGCGAGAATACTTAAAATTGATGTGTTATCTTGGTGGTTTTTATCAGTTATGTCATTATGATATATAATATTTAATTCAAATTTTAATAAAAATAAGGAAAACAAATGTACATTTGTTTGAAAATAAACTGCTCCTGAAAGGAATCCCTTAAGAGTATATCAGGTAAATACTCCCAAAACAACAGAAGTGATAGGTGTAATTTTATTCTTCACTGCTCTTTCTTGACAAATTAGATAGCAAACTACCCCTGTCAATCAGTTGCTGATTTTAACCCAACAGCACTATGTCATGACAGCACTGTGGTTCTCTACAACAACTGTTATAAAGAGCGATGACACAAAAGTACCACTAAGTGAAGAGGCTTACTAAGTAACTTTTTGGAGCAGAAAATGTACAACAACATGATGACTTTAAGAAAGAAAATTATGTACGTTGTCTTCAAGAATAAGAATTTACCTTCCACTTCCATGTGTCTTTTGAAAAAACACACCAAAGAATTTTAATTATCCAGTCGAGGGCATTTTCACTTTGCCAGTTACATTGGTGCTGAGTGTATAACAGTGGTAGGAAGCAACTCATGACTGATCCTATATCGCAGACCAGCGGTTAGGCCTTTGAGAGAAAGAATACAAAACTGTTCCTAGCAATCTTCATGGATGTAAAATCAAGGGAGATTGTCCCACTCATATTGGTTTTGCTGAAGTCATATAAGGATACTAATAAGATGAATGAAAAAACCATTAAAACTCCAAATGTGGTTTGTGCATCAGCATGAAACTTAAAACTGGCTGAGTGGCTGTTGGCTTATGTAATAAAATCATTATCAAGATCAAGCTAAAACTATTCTGATTATATTTGAATTGTGCACCCCTCCACCCTCAGCCATTCCACTCTATTCTGGAAGCAATCCAGTACTTACATAATTGCCTGAACAGCTCAGAAATAAGTTGTGAAATAAGATGTTTGTGCTTTTGATAGCATCCTTCAATGGATCTACAGCTCTAGCAATCATGTGTAATAAAACACTAAATTTAAATATGTTACTCTCTTTCAGGGCATGGTTTTTATTAGGTTCCCATCATATTAGTCAATACAGAACATCTTCAGTTCATAAAGTATTTTTCAAAATAAAACAAAATCAAATAAACTGAAGACAATATATTTTCCTATAAAGTCTATACTGTCCTTTAAAAATATTAGCCTGAGGGTCAGATCATGATGAGGGAATAGAAGGACATGGAGCTCACCTCTTCCCACAAATACATTCAAAAAAATACATCTACATGTGGAACAGTTCTCACAGAATACCTGCTAAATGCTGGCAGAATATCTCATAAAACCAAAACTGCAAGAAAGACTGTCACATAACTGGGTAGGATGAAAGGGAAAAAAAAAAAAAAGGGAATCAGGACAGGACCTGCACCCCTGGGAGTTAGCTGTGAAAGAAGAAAGGTTCCATCACTTGGGAAGCTCATTCCCTGGCAGGGATATCAGCCAGCACAGAAAGGGAGCTTCATAGGCTCAGGAGAGTGGAGCAGCTGGGTTGCAGCAGGCAGAACAGAGACCTGCACAGGAGATCTTGACCATCTCACTACAGTCCCCAGCCCAAGACATGCATCTGCTGGTGTACGCAGGGGCTGGGTACTGAAACTCGGACTTCAGAGGACAGACTCAGGGAGAGGACTGTGGTTGGCTGCACAGAGACAGCTGGAAGGGGATAGAGTGTAGTTCAAGCCACAACCAGGGATGGTGCAGGATGGAGCCCAGGTCCACCACTGAAGCTCCATAGCCGGCGTGCACACTCAAAGGGAGGGGCAGGTCCCACCCCAGCAGTCTCATTCTCCCTGTGCTCACAGTGGGCCCGGCTCTGCCTCTATGAGCTCTGGGACCACCCAAGCTCCAGGAGGTTGTCCACACTCAGAGGTGGGGTTGAAATCCAAGCCATCCCCAGGGGCTGCATGACTTCTGAAGCAGGGCTGGACCTGAGTTTCCCAGCAACTATGTGATCTGCTGATTTAAACACCACAGGCTGCTTTGTAAACTCATTGCCTGAGGGACATCCAAGAGGATTACTGGTGTTCCCATGCCTGGTGCGGGTCCTGCGATGGTGACTGCAGGCTCTGTAGGTACAAGTTAACTCAGAGGTGGGGCTGGGGTCTGGGCTGACTCAGACCCCACCCCCATGGTGGGTCCAGGTGCACAGCTATGGCAGTCCCAGTGCCTGACCTCAGTGGTTCTGCAGCAACAGATCTAAACTAGTGGCTCTGTGAGCACAGTACTTAAGGAACAGCAGGGCCAATTGCCTGTTTTCCCACAGCTGAGGCAGGGCCGAGTGCAGTGCCAACAACAGTGTACTTTGTGAGCCCACACACAAAGGTGACACCTCAGAGCGCACTCCCCAGTGGACAGCTCCCGTGGAGGAATACTCAGTGGCTTCTCTCCCAGTGGGAGCACTCCAGTCCCGCCTACCTCACGCTGCAGTTCAGAAGCAGAACTGGGGTATATACTCCAAAAACTGGGGAGCAGACCCTGCTCCTGACAGGCCTGTGACAACCAGAGAGCAAAGAGGAGGCCCTGTTCAACATCCAGTGCAGGCTCTGGTCACCACAACAACAATCATACCACCATCAAGGTGATAATAGCCAGCACACACTGAGGAAAGATGTGGTAGGCATTCATACTAACAATAGACCTCACACCAAAAACAGATTCATGGACACTCCCACCTAAAAACAGCCCTTAAACATCACAGTAGATACCTGTTTCTCCTAAACTCACAGAGCCAGAGAAATAAGTAAAATGAAGAAGCAGAGGAACCACTCTCAATTAAAAGATCTAGAGAATTCCCCTGAAACAACAAACAATTAAACAGGTATCTCCAGTATACCAGATCCTGAGTTCAAGAAGGAAGAAATGAAAATACTGAAGTAATTAAGAAAGGCTATCAATAGAAATACAGATTACTGTAAAAAGAAATTAGAAACTATAAAGAAGAAGAGCCAATTAAAATTAGAAAACTCATTTGCTAAGACAAAAGCTGAGCTAAATGCAATAAACAGCAAACTGGATAATGCAGAAGAACAAATAAGTGATCTGGAAGATAGAATAATGGAAATCACCCATTCAGAACAGCAAACAGACAAATTAAAAAAAATAAATAAATGAAAGCAATATATGAGACCTATGGGATAATATAAAGTGCCCCAATTTATGCACAATAGGGATCCCAGAAGGAGAAGAAAAAGAAAAGGGGATCAGAAATGTATCTGAAAGAATTATGGCTGAAAAGTTCCCAAACCTAAATAAGGAAACACAGAGGAATGGAGACAGGAAGCACAGAGGGTCCCAAACAAGACGGACCCAAACAGACATACACGAAGACATAATGTAATTAAAATGGCAAAAGTTAAAGAGAGGATTCTAAAGGCAGTTAATGATAAACAAAGAGATAATTACAAGGGAACCCCCTAAGGCTATCAGCTGATTACTCTACAGAAATACTGCCAGCCAGAAGGGAGTGGGAAGATATATTCAAAATCCTGAAAGGGAGAAATCTGCAACCTAGGATACTCTACCCAGTAAGATTATCATTTAGAATAGAGAGAGAGATAAAGAATTTCTCAGACAACCAAAAACTAAAAGAATAAAGCAATACTAAACCTATCCTAAAAGAAATATTGAAAGGTCTTCTATAAATAAAAAAGCAAGAATCTATAGGAAAGAGAAAATTCACAATTGGAAAATAAATCACTTGAATAAGCCAGTACACAATTTTAAAAAAATCAAAAAAATATGCATGAAAGTGATGATAACTACAATGAACAGCAAAAGAAAAAACATGAAGATGTAAAAGAGTACATCAAAATCATAAAACAGGGGGAGGAGAGTAAGGAAATGTAGATTTTTTTCTAAAATGTGTTTGAGCCTATATGTCTACCAGTCTAAAGCAAGTAGATATAGTGATGGGTTAACATACTTGAAAAACAGAGTAACCACAAAACAAAAACATACTATAGATTCACAAAAACCAAAAAGAAGAGGACACAAGCATAATACGAAAAACAACCATTAAATCACAAAAGGAAAAACAAAAAGGAAAAGGAACAAAGAAGAAATTAAAAAATCAACTGAAAACAAGGTTTAAAATGACAATAAATATATATCTATCAATAATTACCTTAAATGTCAATGGACTAAATACCCCAATCAAAAAGTCATAGAGTGGCAGATTGGATAAAAAAAAAAAAAAAAAAAAAAAAATTGGCTACAATATACTGCCTACAAGAGACCCACTTTAGGGCAAAGAAAACACATAGATTTAAAGTGAGGGGATAGAAAAGATATTTCATGAAAACGGAAATGACAAGAAAGCAGGGGTAGTAATACTCATATCAGACAAAATAGACTTTAAAACAAAGGCCATAAAGAAAAAGAAAGACACTGTATAATGATAAAAGAATCAATAGAAGAAGAGGATATTACACTCATTAACACATATTCACCCAATATAGGAGCACCTAAATACATAAAACAAATATTAACACACATAAACGGAGAAATTGACAGGAATACAATAATAATAGGAGACTTTGACACCCCAGTCACCTCAACAGATCTTCCAGGCAGAAAATCAATAAGGTAACAAGATCCTAAATGATATACTAGAACAGTTAGACTTAATTGGTATTTTCAGAACATAACATCCAAACAAAACAAAACAAAACAGAATACACATTCTTTTCAAGTACACATGGAACATTCTCTAGAACTGACCACATACTAGGACACAAAACAAGACTCAACAAGTTTAAGAGGACATAAGTTATTTCAAGCATCTTTTCTGACGACAACAGTATGAAACTAGAAATCAACCCCAGAGACATAAATGAGAAAAAAACATTATCTGAAGACTAAACAACATGCTACTAAAAAACCGATGGGTCAATGATGAAATCAAAGAGGAAATTTAAAAATACCTTGAGACAAATGACAATAAAAACACACCCATACAAAATCTATGGAATGTAGCAAAAGCAGTTCTCAGAGGGAAGTTCATAACAATGCAGGTCTTCCTCAAAAAACAAGAAAAATCTCAAATAAACAACCTAACCTACCACCTAAAGTAAGTTTAAAAAGAAGAACAAGCAAAACCTAAATTAAGAAGAAAGAAGGAAATAATAAAGATCAGAGTGGAAATAAATTAAATAGAGACTAAAAAATAGAAAAAAAATCAATAAAACCAAGAGCCGGTTCTTTGAAAGGGTAAACAAAAGCAACACACCTCTGGCCAGGCTCACCAAGAAGAAAAGAAAGAGGACCCAAATAAACAAAATAAGAAATGAAAGATGAGAAATCACAACTGATACCACAGAAATACAAACAATCATCAGAGAATACTATGCACAATTTGATACCAACAATTGGAAAACCTAGAAGAAATGGAAAAGTTTCTAGAAGCAAACAGCTCACTAAAACTGAATCAAGAAGAAATGGATAACTTGAACAGACCAATCACTAGAAGTGAAATCAATTCTGTAATTAGAAAAAAATGAAAAACAACTCCCTACAAACAGACCAGATGGTTTCACTAGGGAATTCTACAAAACATACAAAGAAGAACTTATACTGATCCTTCTCAAACTCTTCCAAGGAACTGAAGAGGAGGGAATGCTCCCAAAGTCATTCTATGAAGCTACTATCACCCTGATACCAAATCCAGACAATGCCAAAAAAGAAAATTACATGCCAATATCTTTGATGAATATAGATGAAAAAATCGTCAACCAAGTATTAGCAAACTGAATCCAACAACACATGAAAAAGATCATACATCACAATCAAGTTAGATTCATTGCAGGGTCACAAGGATGGTTCAACATACACAAATCAATGTATACACCACATCAACAAAAGAAAAGAAAAAAACACATAAGCATTTCAATAGATGCAGAAGTATTTGATAAAATTCAACATCCATTCATGATAAAACTCTTACCAAAATGGGTATAGAGGGAACATATCTCAACATAATAAAAGCTATTTATGACAAACCCACAGCCAACATAATAGTCAGCAGAGAAAGTTGAAAGTCTTCCCTCTAAAATCTGGAATAGGACAAGGATGCCCACTCTCATCACTTCTGTTCAACATAGTATTGGAAGTCCTAGCCATTGCAATCAGACAAGAAAAGAAATAAAAGGAAACCATATTTGAAAAGTAGTAAAACTGTCACTGTTTGCAGATGACATGAGGTTCCTGTGGGCAGGAACCTCATTACAAGAGTTCTGTGTACCATAGGGGGATTTCAGTATTTATGACTGCTTTCCTACATAAGAGCTTGAGGGGCAAACGTTCTTCAGCTCCATTTTGTCTTGGACTAGAGACTTCCAAAAGAGATTACAGTAACAGACAAGATAAGCTAAAATACAGAAATTTATATGCAAGTATGAATACATAGGAGAATATTGAGGGGAATACATTCATGCCAGGGGAAAATCAAGAAGTATTAGTGACTATGATAATTTTAAAATGAACATTAACTTACTTATATCTTCAACAAATAGTTCTCCATATGTACACGGACTAGGGTGTGAGCAAAAATGGCACAGTCTCTGCCTTTGGAGGTCTGCTTGGAGAGACAAGTGTGTATTGATCACACAAATACAATCCCATTAGTGTAACTGGAAAAGTGTCATGTACAAGAAATATAGGCTGCTATTTTAAAATATATTAAACCCTGATTTAGATTGGGGAAAAGGAACAAACTTTTTGTTTGTTCTTAAACTGAAGACTAAAAGATAGATACACAGTTGCTAGAGAAACAAAGTGGTAAAACAATTTGTGTCTCAACCTGGCAAAGGGCATTATCAAATAGGTATCACTGATAGTGTTATTTAAATTCTACTATTTAAAAGAATTAAATTTAAATACAGATTAATAATTTTTATTACTTTTATAAAAATGACACATTTTAGGTCAATTTCATTTGAAACCAATTTGGCAAGTTCAATACACCATTACACAACTGAATTTAAGAAGTTCTCCACTCAGCAATCTGAGAGTTCCCCTCCTGTTTTCTTTCATTAAAGATCTACTAAATTCCTGAAGAGCCAAGAAGGTTGCTAAACGTGGAGGAAATGATTGCTGAATTTTGAGACTTTACACATCAGCGTGGCAGACAAACAGAAAAGTGGAAGGCTGCTAACTCTGAAGTACCAATTCTATCAATATGTGGTCAGGAAAATAAGCAGCTGCAAATGAAGTTCTTGGCTTAGCCAGGGAGTTGAGAGCTGAAGGTGCAATTCAGAATGGCTGTTGCAGCTGAGGATACAGAAGTGAAGGGCACGTCCCACTGCTCGCAGTTCTATTAGGCAAAGGTGAGCTATACAGCCATTCCCCTAATCACCTGTCCATAGTGAGGAGTGCAACTCCTGGTGAAATCCTATGCATTATCTCTCAGACTTACTAGAGATGATTAAAAAGACTTCCTCTGGCAAGCCTCATGGCAGGAAGCTGCCCTCTCCACACTAGGCTGGGTGCCCCATCCCTGAGGAGGTTGTAGCCAAGGAGCCTGACCCCTTGGCCATGCCTACTCTGATGGTATCTGCATTCCTGCCTCAAGCACCTCCATTCAGATGCCTCTTTATCGAGAGGCCTCGGCTTAGGCCCTCCCCAGACACCTCTGCTGAGACCTCCTTACTGGAGGCAGGAGGGAGAGGGGTCTCAAAGACACTTTTCTCCTCTCTCAATTACTCAGTACCTTTCCTCTCCTAGCCTCTCCTTTTCCCCCCCTGAAGGACCCCGGGTCAATACAGGAGCCCTTTTTTTGGTGTTCCCTCAACAGTGAGACAATCCCCTTATTTGTGCTGACGCATCTGGACCTCACTAGGTGCATCCCATGCGGGAAAAACGTGGATCACTGAGGGAGCTGGTGCTTTCTCCTTTTGCTTCTACTATCACAGTAAGTGACTAAAGGCTCCAGTGTTACTTTTATTTTGGCTTGTTGTCTCAATGGACAACTCCACCCCTGACAGTGCCTCTCTCTCCACATCAGCCCAGCTCTTGACACATAACATATATTTATAATTAATCACTGCACTCCTTCAAGTGGGTTTTGAAAAAGGTCTCAAAAACCCTTCCCAACAGTTTCTTAGTCTGGCAATACCAACTGTTTAAGGTGGGCACACAAATTAAATCTATTCATTCTGGGTACACAGAGTAAAAAGGAGGGTAAGGATAGAGTTCATGAGCATATTAATATTTAAATATTCTGGAACAGAAGAAAAGGCAGCGGAAGTGCCATCTTGTTTCACGACTATGAATTTGTTGGCAAAGTAACTACACGGTCATTAGAAAATCCCAATTAATTAATGTCAATGCTAATGGCTTTAAATATATGGAGGGCTTACGAAGCACTTTCCAATCAATGTCCTCATAGACAGAGAAGACAGAGTGAGTATAATTCCTAGGGAGAGCTGGAGGCTGTCAAATGAATGGCCTGCTTGAGATGAGAGAATACAAATAGCATCATTTAGGTTATTCTGTAGTGTTCTGCCCTTCCCCTAATACTTCAACTGTTCAAGCCAAATTCCACTCCAGTGGCCCTTAAGAGCAACAACTTAATTATGAAAATATTAGATTTTATCATTTATAAATGGTTACAGGCTGGAATTTCATTAATTCAAAAATTTAAGCTACAGAGGTGTGCGTGTCTAGAACAATGAAATGGATATTTTAAGTAAGAATAAAAACCATAAACGGATATAGCCTACTTCACTGGAATTACAAATGTGAGTAGTTTTTCACCCAAGAGATGAAGAAACTTAACTGAGTTTTAAAGGCAGTTGTATTGATTAAATGCTGTATTTTCTAAAGCTATATATGCATCATATATATGTGTGTGTATATATGCACATATATATAAACACATATATATTATACTTCTGGGTTGGAGGACGTTTTCTTTTTATTTTCATTTGTAAAATGAGGATAATAGCTTATTAATAGGACTATGTAAAGGAAAATGAGCAACGTAAAGTACTTAAAACAGTGCCAAGCATCCATCATCGACAGATAAAATATATATGTGTGTGTGTATATGTGTATGTATATATATGTGTTTGTGTATAAATTTATGTATCTATAGTACATGCTATTTTCTTATGGTTGAAGAATACAACAGACTCAAGCGACACCAAATTGTATGTCTGAATATGAAGAGAAAGAGAGATACAGGGAGAGATCATATTTAGTTAAAGGATTTGGAATAGTTTCATAAAGAAGGGTATTTTTAGATAAGCCTGGCAGGAAATGAGGTATGTACCTATCAAACTACTAGGAAGAGTGCTGGTAGATAAGGAAACAGCATGGGCAGAGGCAGAAATGCCTCCAGCATAATGGAATAATAGCAATGTTATACCGTTACTTTGTTATAAGGGTTTTTAAAAAATTATTATTGACTTAACTGCACTATGAAAACTGCCACATGATTAAAGTCACATAAATAAGTAAATAAATACAAGCGGAACGGTAAATTAGATATGATATGACTCATGTATTTAATAAATTGGATGAAGTGGTAATATAGAAGACATATTCAACATGTTGTTATAATTTGCTTGCTTTGGTTTCTGAAATTTAACTTTAGAAAATGTGTGTGTTCTAAAAGAGGATTTTGAGAAATGAAAAATTTGGAGGTGGATGTCAATATTATTTAAGGAATAAGGGCTTGAACATTCATCATACAAATAATTATCAAATACCCATTTGTTTCCATGCAACACCTGTTCCTCGTGTGCTTGCTTTCTTTTATTATGATTTTTACTTTCTATTACCAATGGTGATTTATCATCTCATTTATTTCAGGTCTTTGGTAACTACATATTAAAATGAAATACAAAAGTGTTTTGGGGGACTTCCCTGGCGGCGCAGTGGTTAAGAATCCACCTGCCAATGCAGGGGACATGGGTTCAATCCCTGGTCTGGGAAGAACCCACATGCCACAGAGCAACTAAGCCCGTGCACCACCACTACTGAGCCTGTGCTCTAGAGCCCGCGAGCCACAACTACTGAAGCCCGTGCACCGCAGCAAGAGAAGCCACCGCAATGAAGAGTAGCCCCCGCTTGACACAACTAGAGAAAACCCACGCACAGTAACGCAGACCCAATGTAGCCAAAAATAAAAGTAAATTTAAAATTTTTTTTAAAAAGGAAAAGTGTTTTGCTTTGTTTTGTAAATAAGAAACACATTCCTATTCATCCAGTTTGGGAAAATCATAGTTACGTGTAAAATATTGATTTGTTGCTAGATTGTTTATTTTTAAAACATCATTTCACACCTAGAAGTAATAGCTTTCATTAGCATATACTTTATGCTGCAGCACACAATTGCAGGCAAATTATATGTTAACAAAATTGGCTGTGTTTCCTATTTGAAAAAATGAACCATAGTACGTTGCTTTCAAAAATCACCTTTTAGATGGACTTCTGCCTTAAATGCATTGACAATAATCTCAGAGCACAATGTGTGGCAAAGCACATAGTTGAGCATTAGCTTTCTACTCAGAAAAACAAAACAAAACAAAACACCTGCATTTCCCATATCCACGTCACGTACGGCTTAGGTGGGACCACCAGGTAGAATTAAAATGATGGCAAATATACTACAGAACCAACACTTCCTTTTAACTCCCAACTTTAAGCAAGGTCATGCCCAGTGAGTTATGGGACTCATGGCCATCCTTAGGAATGGCCGGAGTGACACTTTTCTCACATCAAAAATCAAGTAAATATCAATTCCCAGAGCTGTCTTAACAGAGAAAAGTCAGTCATGATTATGAGACTACAGATAAAGCATAAAATAAATGGGGGATGGGTATCAGGGAGTTGATTATAGGATTGTATGAAGGTAATTAAAGCTAAGATATTTTAAAGTTTTTTCCAAAGATGTGCATATGTGTGTGTGTGTGTGTGTGTGTGTGTGTGTGTGTGTGTGTAAAACTAAGCTAGGCTCTTTCTCTGAATGACTGCCTCCCTTCTACCCCCTGACTCTCTTCCCAGGCACTACTATTTGTTTCAGTAGCACAGTACCCTCTAGCTCACTTTCCACTTTATCAGCTCAACTCAGAGAACTCTTAACGCCTCCGTGAAAGGAGGAAAGAAGAGAAAGTGTTAACTGCACACTCTTTTTATTTTACCTCAGCATCTACTGATGACTTTTCTAAGCAAGCTATTCCAATGACATCAGTATAGGGCAAATGCCCTTACGAGCATAAAACAAACAAATCAATGCTTTGGTAAGGTTTCCTAGGTCTGCGTGCCTTATTAGAACATCCAGTGTTCTCAGGATGTCAAATCAGCTACACTTTGCCTCAGCCGAGGCACTTACGTGTCTCCTTCCTGGCACCCTGCCACAACTGAGTTGCTTTTCATTCATCAAACACTGCAGCACACACCACTCTAACTAGGCCACTGCTCCGCATTTCTGCCCAAATCTCTTTATCATGGAATTGGGCTCCTTTCAAAAAGTTTATCATGTTGAAAAGGGCCTGCAATGCAAAAACAATGCCATTTATCAGCTTAGGCAAGGAGACTGCTAGAAAATGATGAATTTTCCACACATGGCTGTAGTTTATCACCAGTTTATTTTAACTTCTCTTTGTACTTGCTGGATACGTTTGTACGACCAGTAAACTTTAAGTACCTCATGCCCATCTCCCCTGATGAATGTGCTTAATAATGCAGATGTGCACTTATAAAGTTGTCTTCTACCAGAGAGTGTACAAGAAAGGGAAACTGTAAGAATTAGAAAATGTTTTAAAAATACACGATCTTAGGAATCACTTAGTTCCTGCCAGAACAAAAGGCAAAGAATAACATCAAAGGAAAAACTGCTTCCAAAAAATATTTTTACATAACTAAATGAACTGAAAGTTTAGAAAATGTTAAGTGTTAGTGGCATACAGTGAAAACACAGACAATATCTAGGGTTATTAGTGAACCGGTATTTCACTGCAAACACCCCCACTCTCTTGATGAGAAAGATGCCTTGAGCATCATTAGGAAGCTTCCATGAATCCTGGTGGGGCTGGAGAGTCAGGCTACTCTATCAGAATCAAGTACATTTCAGGAGTGGTTCTCCATGAGACATCACTGACACTCACACGAGGCACAGTCTCTCACTGTGACACTGCACCTCTGAAAACTATAATAGATGCCCGTGAAGGTCAGATCCCTCCAGGAGGGACTCTGTGCAGTGTCTTTTTTGGGGGGCCACTGCTAAGCGCAGCGTGCAGGATCTTAGTTGCTCGACCAGGGATGGAACCCGTGCTTCCTGCAGTGGAAGCGCGGAGTCTTAACAACTGGACAGCCGGGGAAGTCTGTGCACCGTCCTCTTTACCCCATATCGCCAGTTTCTGTATCGCAGCTTTGGAGGAGTTTACCTGGCTGGTGGAACCTAGGCTACCTGCCTGGGCTGAGAGGCACAGAGGCTGGGAGGAAGTTTCTGGATTCCATTTTGAGATACATGGATGTTCATAGGATGAAAAAATTCCTCCAACTAAATGGCTGTGTTTAAAGGCTTGTGGAGCAACAACAGCGCATCCACATTACGGTGTTGAGGCAAAAACTGATATGCGTTTGCAATTGTTTACCTGCACGCTGGCAACTCTTAGTTGAAGACTGCTAAACCACCTTATTTGTCTATTTCAGCTAACCCAGATAATATCAGATTATTACAAAATAAACTCAACAGAAAAGGACCAGAATCCATTCCAATTTTACGCTATTAGCCACTATATGCTAAGAGATTTGTCCTAATACCAACTCTGAATGAAATACAATCTTAACACAGAAGCTTGATTTATAATGAGCTCGTACAATTCAGTTCATAACTGATTCTGACAATAAGTCAAAGTTCAATGAAAGCTCAAAACAATTATGTATCTCATAACAGAGTTCTCTACAGAACTGCTGCCTCTAGCTGCTCTGAGAATTTTGCTTGATAACCTTTGCAATCTATCAAGCAATTAAATGATATATAAAGTATTTTACATAAAGGCCAGTGTGTAAATATGTCCAAGAGGAAAAAAAAGTTATTCTCTTTTAAAAACAAGACAATAAGCACTTTTGGTTTATTGCAGACTGCTAGGACTCATGTAAGTTCCCATTTCAATTTGGGTTTTCACTAAAACCAAAACCTAAGGTAGCTGTATTTTTGGTCTTTTGGCAGGAAGGAAGCTAGAAAGGAGACCTAACAGGCTGTGTGGCTGCAGTGGCGCATTCTTTGTTTAAGCTGTTTACCTGAGATAACTTGGAAGGCAAACTAAATCCCTCCTGGGAATTCACATCTAGGTGAAGAGGCAGGAAACAGAACAAAATGGCAATTAGCAAAAGCCAAAATGGAAGGGAATACAAAGAGTCTAGAAATCTGGGTGCCTGGCAGGTGGAAAAACCGGATGCTTCTAGATTCCAAAGAGCAACTGAGGGGCCTGAAAAATATTTTCAGTGACAAAAATCCAGCAAGAGTTTTAGTCAAACAAAAATTCCTGACAAAATTTATATTATAAGTACATTGTTTTTTCACCTAAAGTTTTTAAATGTCTTAAGAGGAGGAAAAAGTTGACAGGGTCGGGAGGCAGTAAGAGAGGTGAGAAGGGAAAGGGAAAGAGAGACATGGCCTGTAAAAGTAAATAAATCAATCAGAAATTTATCAGAAAAGAACTTTGAATTTGTTAATATAGCACATGAAACTGACCAAAATTCAAAAGGTAAATAGCCTACTAATATTTTGAGAAAACTATGTTTCCAAATAAATCACAAAGCTGGATAATAAATGATGTGCTAATAACTTGGACTTCATCAAAATTAAAACCTTCCTCTCTTTTAAAAGCACCATTAACAAATGAAAAGGCAAGCCACAGCTGGGAGAAAATATTTGTGATTCATATATCTGATGAAGGAATGACAGCCATAATATAAAAATCTCACAACTTGGCAAAAGACAAAGAATTCTGCACCCTAATGTACAGGAGACTTGACAAAAACTTCAAAAAAGATGATAGCCACATAGCTAACAAGTATACTAGATGTGCTCAACATAATTAGTTTACAATGTAAGTTTATACCAGAATAAGATTCATTTTATTAAAATAGCTCAGGGACTCCCATGGTGGTATGGTGGTCCAGTGGTTAAGACTCTGCTCCCAATGCAGGGGGCCCGGGTTCGATCCCCGGTCAGGGAACTAGATCCCGCATGCCACAACTAAGAGCCCATATGCCGCAACTAAAGATCCCACGTGCTGCAACGAAGATCCCGCGCAGCCAAATAAATAAATAGATATTTTTTTAAAAAGTATTTCTTAAAAATAAAGTAAAATGGCTCAAATTGCAAAGACTGACAAGATCAACTACTGCTGAGGATGGGGAGCAACTTGGAGCTTTTTCAGTTGCAGAGGGAACATAAAATGATACAACCACTTTAGAAAACAATTTTATAGTTTTTTTTTAAATAAAGTGAAATATACACTTAACACACAACAAAGCACTTCAACTCTTAAGTATCCCTCACTATGAAAATATATATTCATACATAGACTAGTATGTACACAAATATTCATAAAAGTTTCATTCACTGTAGTCAAAAATCGGAAACAGTCCATATTCCCACAAACCAAATTTGGTCTATCCATACTATTCAGCAATAAAGAAAAAAATTACTGATACAAGCAACTACATGGATGAAAGTAAAAACATTATGCCATAAAAATTGTGCCAGATATGAAAGAGTACATCATGTATGATTCCATTTATAGTTAATTCTAGAAGTAATATTAATATTTAGTATCAAAAAGTCTACCAGGGACTACGTAAAACTGAATCACTTTACTGTACAGCAGAAATTAACACAACTATACTTCAATAAAATAAATTTTTCAAAAAAGAATAAAATTAAAAGAACTAAGCCTTCTATGCAAAAAAAAAATGTCTACCAGGGACTAACTATCCATGGAGTCGCGGGGGTTTTGGCTGCAAAAAACGTACAAGAAAATTTGGGGGAGTGAAGAGACTATTCTATATCTTGAGTATGGTGTTGGCCACATTATAACATCTGATAAAATTCATCAAACTATTTTAAAATTGGTACATTTTATTATCTTTTAAAATTTCATCACTTTTTTTTTTTTAGATGTTAATGGAATTAAGTTCTGAGCTATTATGGTCAGCAAGCAATAACTCTTTTTTAAATTTTATTTATTTATTTATTTTTGGCTGTGTTGGGTCTTTGTTTCTGTGCAAGGGCTTTCTCTTACTTGTGGCAAGTGGGGGCCACTCTTCATCGTGGTGCACGGGCCTCTCACTATCGCGGCCTCTCTTGTTGTGGAGCACACGCTCCAGACGCACAGGCTCAGTAGTTGTGGCTCACGGGCCCAGTTGCTCTGCGGCATGTGGGGTCCTCCCAGACCAGGGCTCAAACCCATGTCCCCTGCATTAGCAGGCAGATTCTCAATCACTGCACTACCAGGGAAGCCCCATCACATTTTTTAAAAAGCATTCCATATTCTCGACATTAAACCATCCTCAGGTCTCCAATCATAGGCTGGAAGCATGCTGTAATTATTTACTATTTATTTATGTAACTATTTACTATTTATTTACTAAGCCAAGGAAGTCTTCTAAGAAGAGAATCTCCCAGGGAATATAACCAGGGACCAAGAAAAAAAAAAAAAATAAAGCAATTCCTGGAGACCAGAATCAGGGTCTATTTGAAGAATTTCTGCTCCGTCGAAGTAAGGGCCTTCACACTACCTGCCCAGTGAGATTTCAAAACAGTTTTGGATAAACAACTCTTCTGTATCTTCCATTCTTCCATTTTTACAATGTTACACTCTTGTTTACTCTGTGTGTGTATGTGTGTGTGTGTGTGTGTGTGTGTGTGTGTGTGTGTGTGTGTGTGTAGAGGGTAGGGGTCTGGTAGAGATAAATTGTTACTAGCTCGTAATCACAAGATCTGCCCCTAATTTAGATGAAAACACCAGAGCTCTTGGCCTTTGAACAGAATGGAGGAACTGGATGGGTCTTTGGTTGCCTCCTTTGATGGGGGAAGAAGGTACTGTGTTTGAGAAAGAGAACAGATGAATAGGTGAAAGGAGGTTAGTCAGTGGCAAAGAATAATGCTCACTATCCTCTGCCTATGACCTTTCTCTTTCACTGACCCAGAGCTAACATGTATTCCTTAGTCTACTTTTATTAACTGGGGCCATTACACTGGGCTCTGGTCAATGAAATGTTGGCAGAAGTCATATATGCAAATTCCAGGTCTAATTGCAAAAACGACTCATTCAGTTGTCTATGCATTCTCTTGACCCCTATCTGTTAACTTGATTTCAACGCCAAGATGACCTTGGGAGTCACTTACTGAAGAAGGAAGAGCCACAAAGACGAAAAGTCAATGTCCCTGATTGATTTACATGCAGTAGAAATCTGCGTTGGACCATGATATGGGTGAGAAATAAACTTGTATTTTGTTAGGCCATGGAAATTTTTCTTTGGTACAGCACTTAGCATTACTCATTCTGACAATTTTAGTGTTAAATCACACAGAATTATACCCAAAAAGTTTATAAAAATTATAAAATATTGCAATATTTGAAACTTATCATTCAAAACCCTTGATAAGCTATGAGGGCAAAAAAAATTATTTAATTTTTTATCTTTCAAGTAAATTGCATTACATGAGAGAGAATTTCCTGGAACTGCTTGAAAAGCACTTCAAGTACAATTAACCTTCGGTTGTAAAACTGAGAAAGATAAGTATCATTGAAAATCTGAATTATTGCAATGGCATTCACCAAATTCATGCCCTAAAATGTTGGTCTCAGAATCTTTTACTATGGCTCTATTAGCCAAACCTAGGTCCTCACACTGAAAAAGGGATTTAGTTTTACTCTGTTCCAGATTTTGAAGGAAAAAACATTTTAGACTAAGATTCAATAACAACATACTGATTGCCTCTTCTGATTTTTGTTTCTCATGCTTTGAGATTAACATTTCCAGCGTTTGTTTGTTTTACTGCCTGAATATATTTCAAACCAGAAGACCTTTCCTCACATCACATTTTCAGAGGCAAAAAGATGGATAAAATAGGTCTTTCAAGTATGAATAGTCCAAGAGAGGAGGAACTCTCCCTTGACACTCTTGAGGTAGATTAAAAACAAAAAAATCCTCCACAGAAAATTTGTTTTAAAGTGCCCTATTCTTCAGGCAGCATAATTTTCCACTTCAATCATGAAGACAGAGTGCCTCATCTATACCCTAAGAGTTGAAGCAGCATTATCCATTTATAATAAGAATATCCATCATAAGAATGCTAATGGGCAGACAGAATCAAATAATATAATTAATATATAATATAGCTGTCTGTTGAGCTGTCTACTAGAGAATCCAGCCCTGATAGAGAATTTCACTCTGGGTCTTGGGTAAACAGGGGTGAGTCATTTTGACCAAGTTATTTAACCTCTCTTTCATCCACATTCTATCTGAAAGTAAGGAATAATAGTAGTGCTCATCTCATACGAGTATTGTGAAATTAAGTACGTTAATATGGGTAAAATGCTGAATAAAGTGACTTCTATCAGATCATATGCTCAAGAAAATATAATTTGTTTACACATTCACTTATTCTTTCATTTATTTGATGAGTACTCATTGAGCACCTACTTTTTCAGGTACTGGTCTACATGCTAGAAATATAACAGTGAACCCCACACACATAAATTTATGTTCTCATTCATATCATATTGTACTGAAAGACAAGCAATAAGTAAAATATGTAGTATATCAGGCTATAATGAATGCTACAGAATAAAATAAAGGAGCAAAGTTAGGAGGTGATATAGAAATTAAGATTTTAAATGGGGTAGGAGAACATATTAATTTACTCAGCTGCCATAACAAAATACCATAGACTGGGTGGCCTAAACAACAGAAAGATAAATGTAAATTCCTCCTACATGTATTTGTAGTCTAATAGCTAAACTTAACTAATAGCTTATAAAAGGGGGGATATTAAAAGATGAAAAAAAAGAATACAGAGAAGATATAAAATAAATTGAAACTTAGATATTAAAAATATTTTAAAATAAAGGCATAGAATAAATTAAAATTTTCAGTTGAAATGAAGTAAAACCTGAAAAAAAATTTAAAAACCAAATATATATGGCTTAATACTTAAAAACAATTTATTAAAGATATAAAAGTAATTACACTGAAGAACAAAATGATAAAATAATATAAGCCAATGAGAAAAGAGGTTAGAAACAAGAAAGTAAAATGATTTTTTCTAACTAATATATGAGTATGGTACTAAAATTCATGAAAGTTTCCATTATAAAAATAAACAGAAGTGTAGCTTGAGAATAAGAATTAATGGTGAAAAAAATGTGTAAACATTTTCTAAAATAGATTAAAGATGACTAAAGCAGAAAGCATGGAGATTAGAAGAAGAGATATGTAACAAATACACTAATAAGGAAATAAAATAAAAATATCAAAGTAAAAATATTTAAACCTTTCAAATGTATTAAAATATTTCTTAGCTTATTAACATGCGGTCTGTTGTGAATCACAATCTTCTGGATTATACCAAACATAAGGATTCCTGGCCTCTGCTACACAACTCTGAACTCGTAACTTCTCAACTTGCTGCTCAGGCAGCTGCACTGTAGCAGGCATGCCAAGTTATATGCATGTTACATACATTAATACACACTAACGTATATACATTAATACACATTAGTAATAGAATCGTGGCTTTAAAGTTAAACAGATTTTTTAACTTTATTCAACAAAATTATGTTTATGCTTAGGTAGTTCTGGATTCCTGGGGCATATAGATTCTCATTGCTAACCTCTCCTTTTCAGTCATTAACTTTGTGCTAATTTCTGCTTACTTGTTAGGCAGCAATAGGAAACTATGATGTAGAGTATAGGAGGGAAGAATAATTATGTTCCTGATGGCAAATAGTCTTATTCATATGCCCAGACAGATGCTCTAAATCATCACAGCCCTCAGTCTTTCTAATCCTACACAGAGCCTCAGAATACTTCTTAACACAGTTCTTTGGAAAGCAATTTCTAATTTATCACACTTGGCATATGACTTGAAATGAGGTCTTTTCTTTTGCAGTAGCACAGGTAAGTGGAATACCTGGTATGCTGAACACTGAGGACCCAAAATTATCTCAGTGGGAACTACTCTCTTTCCTTAAAAAAATGTCCACATTTCATTAAGTAAGTCTGGAAAAAATACCTTTTTTCACTCAATGAAGCAAAGATGTTAGCATATTTATTGAGTGTTCAAAATCTTATATCTCTAAGCTAGTACATATTATTTTTTTCCCAAGAAGGAAAAAAAGATATGCTCATATTTTAAAAATAGTTCTTTCATATGAAATGCCAAAACATATCTCATGATTGAAATGTTTCATGGGATTATATTTCAGTCATAAACTATTTTAATTAGTAATTTTATGTAAAAATTATAATAAAATTATAAAATATGTAAAATCTTAAAATATTGTAAGAATATGTAACTCTGCCTTTCAACAACCGAAGCTAGAAAAGCCTCACACATAAGAGCTATGGGTTCTTAAAATGGTTTCCAGTCCATGAGCTTGAAATCTTTATTTTTTCATGAATCTGAGGGAATTTTTAGCAGGTAAAGTTAGCCTGGTTTGTCATCTGATTACAGTGTTGCGGTCACTAAACTTGGTCTACTATTCAGTAACAAATTATCAAAATCATAGCAGCTTAAAACACCATACCTTAGTTACCTCCCAACCTCCACGGGTCAGGATCCCAGGCAGGAATAACTGGTCCTGTGCTCAGAATCTCACAAGGGTAAAATCAATGTGTTGGTCGCACTGCATCCCTTTCTAGAGCTTACGGTAATGTTCCAATTCAAGTAGTTGTTGGCAGAATTCAGTTGTTTGCAGCTGTAGGTCTGAGGGCCTCAGCTCCTAGTAGCTGCCCCCTCTTCCCTGCTACGTGGGCATCTCCACAACAGGGCAGTTTGTGTCTTTAAAGTCCACAGACGATCACCTGCTGCCTATTGCCACCTAACTCCAGACTCCCTTTTAAAGGTCAGGGACACCCAGGGTGACCTCTTTTACTTTTTTTTTTAAGTCAATGGACTGACGACCTTAACCACATCTAAAGACACCCTGCCCTTTGCCATATGATGTAACCTGACCATGGAAATGAAACCCACGACATTCATATAAGTGCTACCTACACTGCAGGAAAAGGACGTATATAGAGCCTGTTTACCATAGAGCAGAAATCTTAGGGGCTATTTAAGATTCTGCCTACCATACTAAATCCTTCCCCTCACAAAAAAATTTAGTGGATATCGAGAATGTCCTTTTGTGCTTTCACGTACGATTTCAACTCTGAGATGAAATCCAGAATAAGTGTGAATACAGTGTTCTTAATTAAACTAAGGATATATGAGTAAGAGAATTGGTATGGGCGCTCACATAAACCTTTTAAAACTTAAACTGGGTATAAAATAATGTTCCCTGCTTTCCTTTCCCTACACACACACACACACACACACACACACACACACACACACACACACACACACACACACACACACACACACACACACACACACACACACACACACACAGAGATGGGTCTTCAAAGTAAACACAGGAAGAGCTCCCAAGCAATGAAGACCACTGAGATGGAATGTAAGGAAAACGTCTAAATTAATTTAGCTCTGTATCAGTATAAATTTAGACTGTTTACAAATAAATAATAAATGTAGTAATATGTAATATCATTATGCAATCAGTTATAGCATACAATATGTAACAGAATATCAACATATAAATTTCAACAGAAAATAAATTATCAATTCATAACTTTTTGATTTTTGATAGATGTCATATAATTATAAAATTACATAAACAAATTATGTTGTAAACACATACTCTTATTTATCATGTTTATATAACAAATTATTACTCTTTTTGGTATTGGTGTTCTGCTAGATGTTTTTATTCTAATATTGGTTCATGTACTGACTTAACAGAAGAACAAATTTCTTGAACTATATCACAGTATTTTCAAGGTTGTAAGGCCAGGGGTCAAGGCCTATATCACACTTCCTTTCCCTTAGTATAGCAAGTATACATAGTTTTTTAAGCATAGGCAACACGTTCCAATGATGAAAATTAAACTAGGTAACTGCCTTGCACAAGCTAGCATTAATTTTCAATCTAGTTTAATATTGCTCTTAAGAATTGCAGTGTAAGACAATTTTAACAACACACACAGGAGAAAACATTATGAGGCCCTGTGAAATTCATATTATATTTTCGACCCAGCTAAAATCACAGCATATTGAAAATATCATAGAATTTGCAGTGGTTTGGTAGTCTTTGAACTTGTGTATAAATTAAATTTTCTTTTATTATTTTATTTAGATTTTACCAAATATACATTTTTAAATACACAGTGTATAATGATAAAGTGTTAAAAATAGCAAAATATTTTATATTGAATTTGTTTTGAAGAGTAACTCATTTTTTAAATGTTTTGTATCTAGATTTTAATCACCTTATAAATAATTTGACAGACTCTTAGTTCCTGGTATGAAAGATAAGATTTATGAAATTTCAACATAACAAAATATTAACACTTCAAAACATCCAGACTAGAATAGTGTTTCTAAGAGCAACGAGAAATAAATTGAAAGAGGACATAGCCTCATTGTAAAATACTTCACCTAATATTTGTTTAGCACTTAAAGAGTAACTGGCACTATGGTGTTTTACACTTGATTTATCATTTTTACCTCAAAACTATCATATGAGGTAGGTGTTCTTTAGATTTAGAAATAACCACAGGACGTCAAATACTTAAATCATAGAGGTAGCAAGTGATGATTATGAGATTTCAATCTATTTCTCTTTGATTCTAAAGCCTGAACTATAAACCACTGAGTAATATTATTATAATTTTTTAATATGTTTGGTATTACATAATATTACAATCCCCCAAATTCTGAAATTGCAAATTAACCTGTTGTAGAGACAGTTTATATGTGAATTTAATCATTCAAACTTATTTTTATGTTTAATCACATTTGAGGGGGGAATTTTTAATGCTTTATATTGCTCTAATTATAAATTTTCTTTAAATCTTATAGGGTTCTTCCTAGTTATCCTCTAATATAAATCTTGGCTGCAACCAGAACTTCTAGACAGTAAGATATGAGGAAGAGCTGGCTGGGGACCACTAGAGCTGAGTCACCTGACCTGATGTCTGTGCAAGCTTCCCCTTCTTCCCAACTCCATGCAAGTACCTCCCCAACTCACGTGCTTATTTGAGAAGTATTACCTTCCAGTTAGGAGAATATCCTTCAGCCAAGGACCTGATTGCATTATCCATGCCTTGTTTCTATTTGCATTCTCCCCAGTCTCAAAGAAGTAAAGAGGTAGGTCTTTGAAGCAGTAAATTGGCAGGTCTTTAAATAACAAGTGGGAATCTATGCTGATCCGAAATATAATGCTCAGTCATCAGTCCTCATTAAACCTGATTTATGAGCTGCATTTACATAGCTGATCCCTCTCTTCTCAGGATTATTTTCTCTCCTTGTCTGAGGATACTACTTCTGTTCAGAGTTCTCTCGTATCTCTTTGTTCCCTCCTTCAACATCTCTTTTGCTAGTTCCCCTCCAAAATATTTTAAAGCCCTGGTATATCTTCTTTTTCCTATTTATATTCACTTTCTAAATCAATCCATTTAGTCTCATTACATTAAATGCCTTGGATATGCTGAGGAATCAAATTTGTGTATCTAATCTGGACTCCTCTGAGACCCGACTCATGTATTCCAGCACCTACTTCAATGTATAGTTGGCATCTCAAATTTAATATTGTCACCAGGGGATGGGGGGTGGAGCAGGGGATAAACACCAATGATAGTCTGATCCTCTCACAATTACCCTAATATCTCCATTAATGGAAATTCTGCCAGTTACTATGAAGAAAAACCCTGGGGTCATCGTTGCCTTTCCTCTTTCACACCTCACATCCAGTCTTTCCAGTAATCCTGTTGGTTCTATCTTCAAAATATACCCAAAATCAAAGTAGTTCTCATTTCTTCCACTGCTACCACTCTGCCCCTAGTCAGCATCACATCACATGGGTTGTTAAAACAGCCTCCTCTTGGTCTTCCTACTTTTGCTCAGTTGCTAAAATTGTGAAGATGTAAGTTAGATTGTGTCACTCCTCTAAATCCAAACTATTCACTGCCTTCTCATTTCATGAATAGTAAAAGAAAATTCTAATAATAGCCTAATCGTCTTAACAATTCTTTACTCTATGTCTGTTTTCCCCAGTGGAGCACCTCTGACCTCATCTCCTTCTGAACAAACACCTTTCTCTCTGGTTGTAGCCATTCAGGCCTCCATGCTCTTCCTCCTGCCCCAGGATTTTATCCCTTTTTTTTCTCTTTACCTGAAATATGCTTCTGGCATCTTACTCCTCCCACTTCTTTCAAGTCTGTGCTCAAATATCCCTTCTTTAAAAAGTCTTCCTGGGCCACTTTTTAAAAAGCTGCTCTTGGACAGGAATAAAGATGCAGATGTAGAGAATGGACTTGAGGACACGGGGAGGGGGAAGGGTAAGCTGGGACAAAGTGAGAGAGTGGCATGGATACATATACACTACCAAATGTAAAATAGATAGCTAGTGGGAAGCAGCTGCATAACACAGGGAGATGAACTCAATGCTTTGTGACCACCTGGAGGGGTGGGATAGGGAGGATGGGAGGGAGATGCAAGAGGGAGGAGATATGGGGATATACGCATACATATAGCTGATTCACTTTGTTATACAGCAGAAACTAACACAACATTGTAAAGCAATTATACTCCAATAAAGATGTTAAAAAAATTATTTAAAAAATAAAAAGCTGCTATCCACACTAACACTCGTTAACTTTTCTCTCCCTTTGACTTTTCTCCATAACATAAAACACCGAATGAAATATAATTTTTGCTTATTTATCTTGTTTATTCTATCTCTACCTATTGGAAAGTAATCTCCATTGGCACAGGTATGCTTGTTTTTTTTTTTTTTCTTGTTCAGACACAGAAACTAAAATATTAGAGTGTTAGAATTAATCAATGTGTTTATTGAAGAAAACCAAAAGATAACAATGGAAAAAGAAGAACCTCTTTCCTATCCTTTAGGATTTTCATATATATATTTATTCACTTAACAAGTTTTTACTGAACACCTACACTGTAATAAATATAGTTCATTGTGCAGAAGATAAAGTAGTGTGGGAGCTGACAACGTCTATGCTCTCTGTAGGCTTTCTCTCTATCAGGGAAAAGGGCAAAAAAACTAACAAGCAAGTGATTTTTAAAATACGTTCAAATGATAGTAATTACTGTTAAAAAACAAAACATTAACTAGAATGCTGTGTTAGAGTGTGACTGGGCTATAGGAAGCTGTGTTGGCAAGCATGGTAAGGGACAGCCTCTTTGCTATTGAAGAAATGATATTTAAACTGAGACTTTAAGGCTGTAAATGAGACTGCCTAGTGAAAATATGTGAGGATGTCATTTTGTACTGAAGGTCAAGCATGAACAAAATAGAACTGCAGGCCAGGGCAGCACAGAAGGTCCAGGAACCAAAGGACTTCGGAGTGCAAGGACCATGATGAGTGAGGGGAAAGCAATAAATGGGTTAAGGCAGGAAAAGGACGAAACTGGATTAATATTTTTAAAAGTTCACTCAGCATGTTCCTGGAAGAATGCATTATAATGGAACAAAAGTGGGAGCCAGAAGGTGACTAGGAGACAACTGTCATATTCAAGGCTATTCACGCTAGTTTTGAGGATTAAGGCGGTGGTCGTGCAAAGTAGGGAAAATGGAAAATAGAGTCCACAGAATCTGCTGATGGATTATATGGGAATAAAGAGGGAAATAAATAATCAACATTCAATTTTCAGGCTGGAGCAACTCTGTGAATTTTAGTATTTCCTTTTGGGAAAATCAAGAATTATGTTTAGTATGCATTCTGTTTGAAATATCTATTAAACATCCTGGTAGAGATGTAGCTGAGCAATTACAGGCATTTGGAAGTAAGATGAATGTGGAACTGTACCTGCTGGTGATCTTATTTGTCACTTTGTCCCCACTGACAACAATAGTGCCTCACATGTTGCTGAAGATCAAAAAATAAATGTTGAATCAAAGACTGTTCCTCGATCTTCCAAATGTGCACGTGGAAAATCTTACCTTTGTTTATAAACCTAATATTCAAAAATATTTAGAGATTTCTAGTTTTTCTAATGTTTTTCTTTACTGTTGGAAATAAAGTGATTAAAATCTAAATCATTAGTTCTCATCAACTTTTTTGTGGGAAGTAACTAAAATCTGTATTTTTCTAAACACATGACAAAATTATGCTAATGCATGCCTAGACTACTCCTTTTTGAAAGCAGACCATTTGCAAGCTCTAAAACTATGTTAATTAATGCATATTCTAAATCTTTAAAAATCAAATACCTCCCTTGAGACTTTTCTTTCTGGACAAATATTTATGATTATTTTTCTCTTAGAGTTTTCTTTTTTTTTTTTGCTAGAGATTTTACTCTTTTAAATATGATAAAAGCTTAGTATAAATGACAACAACACAACACAAAACTTCTATTCTGCTTCAGGGTCTAAAATCTAATTATATTTTATCTGTGAGAGTTGGAATAAAGTAAAAGAAAAGAAGTAGGAAACACCAATACATCTTATAAGTAAAGTGAAGCAATTTCCCTGGAGACAAGAATAACACATATCTTCCAACCCATCCATCTTAGTATTCAGAGTACTGTGTACTAAAAAGATTTTAAATAAAGCCAATATGCTCATCTTTCTTTTTCTTCATCTATTATTAAATCTTAATGGACTTCATTAAATATTCTTAAATATACAAAATGACTGCCTGTCCCCTCTTTGGATTAGACAGTTATTCAAAACTGTTGAATAAGCAAATAATTTCACTTTCAAGGTACAATTTACCAGCGTTTGTGTGCACATGTTTTGAGAAGGGCTTGTCTAACTGCTACAAGCATTATCACATAGTCCCATGGTTAGAACGTCAAAGAAGTGGGACAAAAATCAAAGAAAATTGGAGAAATAGGACTGATACGATTAATTATATGCACACACCTGTCATGAGTGTGTTTTCTTTGCTGTACTGTTATTGGAAATAATATACTGTTGTTTTGAAATATTTTAAGACTGTTCTAGACGCTATTTTAGAAATTTTAATAGGCTAGTGACAGAGGCAGCTTCATTATATTACATTACCCACTTTTACCTGATTTTTATGCAATAGGCCAATCTGATATGGTTTATTACATCATACACACAAACTCCCATTCTAATTTACAATGAGAAACAAGGAAGAGAATATGTTCCTGGAACGTTAAAAAAGCAAAACTATATAATTAGAAAACAAATCATGTGTTTGGATATATTAGAAAGCTAAAGCAAATTAAAATCAGATTACACAAGAAATTATTCATTCATTATGGTTCTATTTTGTTATATCCAAACACAATTATCAGTTTGTGTTTGCAGTAAATATTGCAGTAAGTTTCAAAATCATCTGAAGTGTTTATTGCTTCTCTCTCTAACCTTCCCCTTCACCCCCTTCCTAGTGCACAGGGGTCCTTCCTTTCCCTCTTCCCTCCCTATTTCAATCCCTTCTACCCTAAGGGCAAGCAGAAGTCCACTTGGCTCTGTAATGCCTTTCTATTTCTTATTGACTTTCCTTAATTCCACAGCACATTGTTTTCTTTATATACTATTTTCCAAAAGAATCCTGGAATAAGAAGAGACTCAGAGATTACTGAACTCACACCTAACCTGCTACACACATTCACTGTCCTCTATGACATCACTAATAAACACATCCATGGATAGTCATCAAGTGAACTATGATTCATATGATTCGTGAGGCATCTCATTCATTCAACAGTTTAAAGGGTTCCCCCCACCCTTTGCATTCAGTCAAACTCTACTTCCTAGGCGCTAAATGCATATCTATCTCTTCACTGTTCAGTAGTCTATAAATTCCTAGATGGGAGGAAGACTATAATTTGAATAGTGCCTGTGCAAAATGGAATCAATAGGTATTTGTTTGCCTGTCTTTCAAAGCAAAACTTCCGGTCTTCTACCCAAAGCTAAACTTCTGATCTTCTACTCAATGCTTCAGGCGATGTCTGATCAGCACCAACGGAACATGTACATTACTTGCTTTATGATGAACACCATACATTTACTCATGTGGCCAACCATTATACTAGACATTCTGGCAGACCGATCCCATGTCATTAAATTGTATTGAACTTTCAGTCAGCTAAAATCTCAAAATCTTCCTAATATTTTGTGATGTTTAGCCCTCATCTCTCAGTTTGAGTTGTTTTAAGCACAGAATTAATATTTCCCATTTACACAATGCCTGATATATAGTAGAAATGCCATATTTTTACAGAATGAAAGACCTTAGAATGAAGCAATTTATCAACGCATGATTTTTTTAATCTTAGGAGTAAATGAAGGTTCTTTAGAGATGTAAGCTATAAAAAGAAATACATCCAGCCTGTTTTAACTCTGGACTTTCTCATAACTTCCTTTTTTCATCTACCATGCCCTAAACTTCATTTATAAATGAAAGCTAAAATCTAGAAAAATAATAAAACAAAAGAAATCTTGTGTGTGCTCAGTAAAAGGAATATATAAAACATTTCCAATAAAAATCTTCAATATAAACACAGCCACAGAGAAATATTACCAGAGCCTTAAGAGCTTAAAAATACAGAAAATTAAACAAATAAAAAGTCAGATTTCATTCAAGAAAATTTTATAAAAGTAGTCCACTGGTGAAGGTTTAGGTTAATAACCCTTGAAGGGGAATCTCAGGGAAAGTGGAGGAAAATAAAATTTCTACAAATTGTGTGGTCACACCCATCAGATAGTCATCAAAATCACATCTTTCTCCATCCTCAAAAACCTCCTTCTTGTGCTCTACTTAAAAAACTGCACATAATCTTTAAAGTTCTTAATTCCCTAACTTGTATTTCCCACTTGATATAAAGCCTAAGTGCTGTTCTTTCATGTATCAATTTTCTCTTTAATACAGATCAAGCACTACTGAGTACCGGATACTGTGAGCACTGTGTGGTACAGTCTGGGAGAGGCAAAGTCCAACAAGATGGGGGAAGCTATTCATGGGTTCTGAATTTGGAGTTACAGTGATTAGTGACAAGTAAGTAGTTATTACGAAGGTCTAGAAATTATTAACCAGGATTCACAACAGGCAATATAGCAGAGCCAAGAAATGGGAAACTTGGTGTAACAAAATACAAAGAAATAGACCCACATTAGGCATTAGAGAAATGTACATCCAGAAAAGTAAGGTACTGAGCATAGGAAAGTTTGGAAAATGCATTTACTCTCTCAGGTCATTTACTAAGTGGTAAGTAATATACACATCAGTCCTAAATAATTAAGCCACATTGCTAAAAGCATCTGCTTCACACTAGATAGTTGTGCTCTAAGGAAGGACCATTGGGAATATCAAAAGCAACAAAGTCTTCACACCTATGGGATCCTGTGTCCTAAAGTGATAATCCAAAAAGGTAAGCAGGCATCAGAAAGTAAGACTGGAAGAGAAATGTGGGATAAATTCTGATCCTTGGAATAAAGTTTTAAAAGCCTATATCTAGTAAAAAGGACTGGAGGGCAGAGCAAATTAACAGCAGAACTGCCATGGGTAGCAGACTAGGAAAACTCCTTTTAAAAATGGTCCCTGGTAAGGCAAGACTGTTCTCAAATTCAGTCCTCAGACTAAGCCTGGTCGGACGATGTGGATGAATCACGTGACCAAGGCCTTAAGACGAGGTCTAGAGAGGCAGGAAACCAGATGGATTATTACTGTAAAGTGGATATTACCATGTATTATCCTAGCATACACTTTTGGCCCATTAAGAATCAAATTTCCTTAGGGATAGTAAAGACGTACAAAGCCAACATCCCTCAGTACCTTCAAGTTTTTGACATTAAGCTGCAGAGGAAGGGAGGCTAGTCTCTATTCAAACAGTGACTGAGAAACTCACAGAGGATGGGAGTCCATCCACTCCTTGTTTTGGTATTTCTGTACTTCAGTGTGCAAATTGGATTGAGGATGGAGGAATAAAGGAAAAAAGGGATAAAGAGATATTGAAAACGCCCATTTTCTGTACAAATTTAAGTTAGAGCTACAAGAATATTTAATCACATTGCCTGCTAGCTGCAAAAGCACATCAACTAAGTTTACCACAGTGATTACTAATTGTGTGTCTACTGTTATAAGGGCATTCTGAAGTAACGAGGAAAAGGCAAAGACAGAGAATTCCCCTAACAGCATTTTGCACATATCCAGAGGAGAATTTTGACATAGTTATTAAACTTTAGAGACATATATATATATACACACACACACACACACATATATATATAGGATGAAATAGATACACAGAGGGGAGGAATGACCAAACTTTATACTTGTGTTGGTCTTTTACGTATCATGAAGAAGGGATAATAATTCAATTATTATAGAGAGACGCAAACTATGTAAAGAAAACGATAATGCACAATTACAAGAAGGCAGTTTAAATAAACCATGATTACTCTGATTATCTGTGTTGCAGATATCAATAAACAACAGAGCATATAACTTTGGAATTATTTAGAGACGTTACAGTTTGAATGCCCTGTAAGAGTAAGAGAATTGGACAGAGGCAATATTTGAAAAGACAAACGCTGAAAAACATCTTGAGAACTGCTGCATTTATAGATCCATGAAGCTCAAAAAGATCCCTGCTGTTGCTGGAAAAACAACAGCAGCAGAAAAAAACTATGATTAAAAACTTCTAGATAAGTCATAGTAAAACTGTCCTACACCAAAAGCAAAGAGGAAATCTTAAAATCACCTAGAGGAAAAACAAAGGATTATCTTTAAATTAGATTATCTTCAAAGGACTATCTTCAAAGGAGAGTCAATTAGTGTAACAACAGATTCTCTATCTCAACAATGAAAACCAGAAGAAAGTAGAAGAATATCTTCAATATGCTGAAAGAAAATAACAGTGAACCTAGAATTCTATTAACAAGTGAAAATCTTTTAAGATACCTATACAAAAGAAAAAAAACCCAAAGTGAGCAATTTCATCACTAGATTTACTTTACACTAAAAGAAAAAGCATACACTTTAAGTTGAAAGGAATTGATCTTGTGCTGTAAACTAAGATAAGAAATTTAAAAATTTAGAAGGTGGTAAATATGGGACAAGTATACATTAACACTGACTATATAGAGTAATAATGTCTGTTGGTGTTAAAATGAGATAATTAAAATACATGACAATAATATAATTTGGAATATATATAGTGTATGAGGTTAAATTTTCAAAGTCCATTGCATAATCTTGAGAGGGTATTAAGTATTGATTAACTTTGGACAAGGATTAAAAAAAATTATCCACCTATAATAGTTTAAGGTCACTTCCAAAGGAAGAAAAACAGAACAGGTAACTTATCAGTTGGTGCCATTTCCCCCCAAAAATCAACATTTCTGTTCACACTAGTAGTTTCTTACTTCAAAAAACCAGAGACTTTTTCTGGCTAAAGAATCTGGCTCACTTATCAATGGCAACTGAAATAGTCAACAAATAAACCAGTGTTCTTGCTTTTTGGGAGCTAAAACTGAAGGACACTGTCTACAACTTTTCCAAGAGGTGCCCACCAGGACTGAGACCCATCTGCCCTCAGTAGTATCATGCTCAGTAGTAACTCACCTATGTGAACTTTCTTTCTCTTCCTGTGTCACTTCTCTACTATCTACTGGTTTTTCTGTATTACCTCTAACCTAAAATGCTAACACATCCTACTCTCAGGGAATGCTTCTGAGAGAACTCAACCTATAACATTAATCAAAGAGAGGGAATAATGGAATAAGAAATACTCAAACACCAAAAGCTGGTAAGGTAAGAGAGAACAAGATACATTGATGCTGGGACAAAAATTTGATAGTAACATGGTAGATTTTACTCAAATATATTGATTAATTAGATGAAAACTGACTAAAAACTCCAAACTAAAGGAAAAGGTTACCAGACAAGTAGACAAAACAATCAACAGATACATAGAAAATCTAAAGAACACTATCAACCAATATGTACTAATTAACATTTATAAAACGCTATACCCCAGATCTGATGATAGGCCAAATAATGGGCCATAAAATACATTGACATAATACATTTCAAAAGACTTAAACATTCCAAAGTATATTCTGTGAATTAGAAATTAATAACAATGACATTCTAAGAAAATCTCAACTATCTGAACTAAACAACACATACTTAAATAACCTATAGGTCAAAGAAGAGACAGCAAAAGGAGTTTAAAAATATTTTGAACAGAATAATAAAAAAAATATCAATTCCTTTAGATGCTTACATGGTAAATGAAGAAATATTTTAAAGAAAGATCAAAGTTTCTAATTTAAGAAGTAAAAAAAAGAGGAAATTAAACCCAAAATTGAAGCAAGGGAATAATAAAGAGAATGAATCAATGAAATAAAAATAAATCCATGGAAAAATGTAACAGCAAAAAGTTGATTAAAATTAACAAACAGTGATCAGGAGAGTGAGAACAAGAGTGAGAGAAAAGAGAATAGAAATTACACACAACAGGAATGGATATTTCTACAAATTCCATAAACATTGAAAGCATAATGAAGGAATATTAGGAACAACTTCATGCTAATCAGAAGCAAACACCATAAAAAACATATTTTACTATATACTGATATGAACTGAAAGTATATAGGATATATATCTATTATATTCTTAATTAAAATCATTTTTGAAAGGAAAACTCAAAGTTCAGATTGCTTCACTGGTGAGTTCTATCAAATATTTAGCTAAGAAATAATATCAACATTACAAAAATTCCTGCTGAGGAAATCCTCTAAGAGGAAACACTTTCCAGCTCATTTTAGGAGAACCATATAACACAGCCATCAAAGGCTAATAAAGACACTACCAAGAAAATTAAATTATAATCCAATATAGCTCTTAAAATTAGAAATAAAAATCCTTCCATAATAATAGCAAAACAAATCCAGCAACATATTAAAAGTATAATATATATAACCAAGTGGGGATAATCCCAGGAATACAGTTAATGTAACAAGCATCAATCATTGTAATTTAGCAATTACTGTAATTAAGAGAAAAAAATGTATGATTATTTTAATAGAGTCAAAAAGGTGACAAAATTCAGTAACTAACCACTTATGTTATAAATAAAAATAAAATTATGATCAAATTAGATGTAAAGGAGAATTCTGTTAATTTGATAAATGGCACCTGTGAAAACCTAGAGTTAACACCATACTTAAAGGTGATATAATAAATGTTCACGCCTTCAGATGAGAAGGCAAGGAAATTCTCTCTCAGCATTTATATTCATCACCATACTGGAAATCTTAGCAAAGACAATAAGGCAGGAAAATAGAATCAAAAAAAAATATTAGAAAGAAAGATGCAAAGCTGTCATTATTCATAGCAGACATTAATGTCTATAAAGAAAATCCTAATAAGCACTAATAAGTGAATTTAGAAAAGGTTACAGGGTACAACTTCAGTACACTGTAAGGGTTCAGGCTGGTGGATTATTTTGAGTTAAAGGCAGCTGAGTCCCTGCAGACTCAAGAGAAACTATTGCCCCTCTCTTAATTATCTAGAAGATTTTAAATTAGGGATTTTTCCCAAAGAGTTACTGACCAAGATAAATTTTATCTAGGAAGTGAAAGTTTCTAATAACCCAACATCTGTTCTTCTTACTGTCCTATGAATTACCCTCCTGTCCCTAAGAGCCCCAGGCCCCAACCCATCCCTTAGCTCAGAATGGCATATACAGCTAATTTTACCTTTCTGTCTTTGAACCTCTCATGTATGTGGGATTCCCATATGTACAAAATAAAATTTGATTTTCTCCTGTAAATCTGTCTCATGTCAATCTGATGACCAGACCAGCTAAAAGAATCTCTGAAAAAGGTAGAGGAAAATTCTTTATCTCCAACAACATAAATATCAGTTACATACTCTAGCACTTAAACAGTGGAAAATAAAATTAAAACACTGTTTACAATAGAATCAACAATAATATATAAGAATAAATTTAACCAAAGATGTTTAATACTTCTAAACTAATAACAACAATGATTTGCTGAGAAAAATATAAAATAAGACATAAAGAAGTGGAAAGATATATTTAGTTCATGGGTGAGAAGACTGAATATTGTTAAGACCTGGATTCTACCTATGATTGCGCTATAAATTCCACTTAATTCTTTAAAATCGCATTTTTCAAAAAATTGACAAGCTGATTTTGAAGTTTATACAGATATCTTAAGCACAAAGAATAGCCAAAACAATCTTTAAAATGAAGCGAATTGAAGGACTTGTCCCTATTTCAAAACTTACTATAAAGCTACAATAGTCAGAGTGATTTGAAACAAAAATGACCAAGGTCTGTAGAACACATTATAGGGTGGAGAAATAGACCCAACTGATTTTTGACAAGGCCACAAGACTACTTATTGGTGGATATAAAATGTTGCACTTTTTTTCAATGAATAGTGGTAATGTAACAGGACAAACACATGAGAAAAATAACCTTGACCTGAGGCCATACACAAATAATTAATTTTGGATAATTCATGGACCTAAACAGAAAAATGTAAAATATATATAAATTATAGTTTTTACTTTGGGGTACGCATTTTTCTTAGAGAAAATAGAAAAATGATAAATGGAAAAATTAGATAATTTTTACTTCATCAAAATTAAATACTTTTTGTCACAACACCATAAAGAAAACAAAATAAAACAGAGACTTTGAGAAGATGTTTTTTTCTATCATCTATTAATATACTATCTGACAATGACTTGTATCTAGAATGCATGAATAATTTACACATATCAATAACAACCTAATAAAAAATTAGTCAACAGACTTAAAAACATTCTTACCAACATCAACAATAAAGATATACAAATTGCCAATAAACTCATGAGAAGATGCTAACATCATTAGTAATCAGGGAAATGCAAATCAAAGTGTGGAAGCACTTAATATTGTTATAATACATAAAGATAAAATGACTGTCAACATTAAATATCAGCAAGCATGTAGGAATGTAAAACAGTACAACTATTTTGGAAACTTTCAGTGGTTTCTATATGGTAAATATGCAATATCCCCATGACTCATCAATTCCACTCCTAGGTATTTACTTAAGAAAAATAAAACATTTATTCACAAAAGTAATTGTTCAAGAATATTTGTAGCAACATTATTTCTAATAGTCTCAAACTAGAAACAACTCCAATTGCTGAAAGGAGAATGCATAACAAATTGTGGTACACCCATAGAGCAGAATACAACTCAGCCAAAAATATAAACAATGAACCAAGCATATGCAACAATATGAATGAATCTGAAAAACATTATTTTGAATGAAAGAAGCCAGATGTAAAATGTACATACTGCACGATACCATTATATGAAGTTCAAAAACAGGAAAAACTCATCTATGGTTACAGAGATCAGAAAGTGGTTGCCTATGAAATATGTATATTGTCTGGAACATGGTTTTATATACTATTTGAGATGACAAAAATATGCTATATCTTGATTGAAGTGTTGATTAAATGGATGTATGATTTGTCACTGAATTATATCTTGAGATCTGAATATTTTACTGACTGAAATTTTACCTCAATTTAAAAAATATTTTCTATCAAGATTGATTACAATTGATTGTCTTCTTACCTACCTGTGAATAGCAGAAATTTTGAATAAAGAATGTATTTCCCACACCCACAATGACATATTGCCAGAATTCATTTATGATATTACTCCAGTTATTTTACAACCTTTAAGGAAATGTAAAAAGTACCTTCTCTGGAAAAAAAAAAATGTTGTTAAATAAGAGTGTGTGTGTGTGTGTGTGTGTGTGTGTGTGTGTGTGTGTGCGTGTTCTGGCTAGGATTCAAAGAGCTACCCAATTTTCTTTCCATATTCTTAAGAATTATGTCACAGTATTCATTGCAGTGTCTGGAAATACTAGGCATTCAACAATAAACAGAAAAAATCAATAGCATTTTTCACAGAACTAGAACAACAAAAAAAATTAAAATGTGTATGGAAACACAGAAGACCCCAAATAGCTAAAGAAATCTTGAGAAAGAAAAACAAAGCTGGAGGAATCAGGCTCCCTGACCTCAGACTATACTACAAAGCTACAGTAATCAAGACAGTATGGTACTGGCACAAAAACAGACATAGAGATCAATGCAACCGGATAAAAAGCCCAGAAATAAATCCATGTACCTATGGTCAATTAATCTATGACAAAGGAGGCAAGAATATACAATGGAGAAAAGACAGTCTTTTCAATAAGTGGTGCTGGGAAAACCAGACAGCTACGTGTAAAAGAATGAAATCAGAACATTCTCTAATACCATACACAAAAATAAACTCAAAATGGATTAAAGACATAAATGTGAGACCAAATACTATAAAACTCCTAGAGGAAAACACAGGCAGAACACTCTGACATAAATCACAGCAGGACATTTTTGGATCCATCTCCTAGACTAATCAAAATAAAAACAGACAAATGGGACCTAATTAAACTTAAAACATTTTACACAGCAAAGGAAACCATTAAAATGAAAAGACAACCTACTGAATGGGAGAAAGCATTTGCAAATGATATGACTGACAAGGGCTTAATTTCCAAAATATACAAACAGCTGATACAGCTCAATATCAAAGAATCAAATAACCTAGTCAAAAAATGGGTAGAAGATCTAAACAGACATTTCCCCAAAAAAGACAGACAGATGACCAACAGGCACATGAAAAAATGCTCAACATCGCTAATTATTAGAGAAATGCAAATCAAAACTATTAGGTATCACCTTGCAGCAGTAAGAATGGCCATCATCAGAAAGTCTACAAATAATAAATGCTGGAGAGGGTGTGGAGAAAAAGAAACCCTTCTCCAGTGTTGGTGGGAATGTAAATTAGTGCAGCCACTATGGAAAACAGTATGGGGGTTCCCCAAAACACTAAAAATAGAGTTGCCATAGATCCAGCAATCCCACTCCTGGGCATATATCCAGGGAAAACTATAATTCGAAAAGATACATGCACCCCACTATTCATAGCAGTATTATTTACAATAGCCAAGGCATGGAAGCAACTTAAATGTCCACTGATAGATAAATGAATAAAGAAGATGTGGCATATATACACAATGGAATACTACTCAGCCATAAAAAAAGAATGAAATAATGCCATTTGCAGCAAGTTCAGATTCCCATACGGAAAAAATGTAACCACCATCTATACTCAGAAATGTGGATTCTGAGAGGCAGCATGTAGACCGGACAAACTCATGGAAAAGAAGAGTTTACTTTTCCTGGAAATGGTTATAAAACTTTGGCTCCGGATGATGCTGGGATTAAAAAGCACAATACACATGTTTGGAAAAATAAAACTACTTACATATCAGTAACAGAAACTAAAAATTCAGTATTAATCTTACCAAATATTAGAGAAATCTCAGGCCATTTCTACAACCTGGGATTCAGCCACTTGCTCTGTTGTTTTTCTCAACCCCATCTCATCCATTTAGAAGGAGGCACATGTGGGAGCATGCACAGACACGGTGCCCTAACAGGACACTCTACTTCCCCCCTCCTCTCTCCCTCTCAAGGTTGAATTGAATTATTCAGCCCCTCATTCTGAGGCTAAATGATAGGACTCTGGGGAAACTTTAAAATAATGCTTTTGTGCTGCAGTTCTTTTAAAAGATTACCTTTATCCCTGGAGGGGAAGAGGGACAGCAGTTTTGAATTTCCAGTTACATTCATTTACAGTTTGTCTCTGCCCACCAACACCCTCCCCAGGCTCAAATTCTGTTCTAATTATAAGCCCCCTGAAGGCAAGAACAATGTTTTATTTATCTAGCGCTAGATCTAGGTAATGAGCTAGTTCATAAAATGGCTTAATAACAACACCAAGAATAATTTTTCAGATGAATATACAGCAACTGTGAGGAATTAAGTTTTTGTTTTTGTTTTTTGCGGTATGCAGGCCTCTCACTGTTGTGGCCTCTCCCGTTGCGGAGCACGGGAACTCCGGACGCGCAGGCTCAGCGGCCATGGCTCACGGGCCCAGCCGCCCTTGCGGCATGTGGGATCTTCCCGGACCGGGGCACGAACCCGTGTCCCCTGCATCGCAGGCGGACTCTCAACCACTGCGCCACCAGGGAAGCCCAGTAATTTTTTTTTTTTAATATCATACTGTCAACATGTTGTTAAGCTGGTATTTGAACTAAGGCGATGTGATTCCAGAGCTTGTTCATGTGTTCTTTGTGCATTTTGCCTCCAGTTAATGATTCTCCATCCCAATAAATACTGATACCTTCTCCTTTCCTCTCAACCCATCCAAATCTTCTCTCCTGAAGTCTTCATTTTAGAGCATTCTCTTCCAGCTCATTCCTCCCTTGCTGATCTCCCATATCTGCTGCCTTTATACACAATTCTGTCATTTTATTGCCATCTACATTATATTTGGCCTCTATTGATTTCTAAAGATAATGGTAAAACATGTTTATACAGTACTTAGGAAATTATCTAATATCTATACACATAATCACACTGATATTCCAACTAAATTATAATATTAAAAATATATTGTTTTATATATCCTGTAGCATGTAGCAGGATTGAGATACATAGAAATGACTAAATATTTCTAAAGTAAAATGTGATTTTATCAAATAATGATTTATTTGAACCAATTATGTAGAGTATAAAACATGTAAATCTTTTACTTCCAACTTTACATAAACAACCAATATTAAAAACTGGGCATATTGCCAACATTTACTACTTTAGAATTTACAGTTATAATAAATCTAAGAGGAAAACACTTTTTGGTTACAAGAGCAAGCCGATCAACTCATGATATTTTTCTTCATTCCATCTATGTGCTTTGCTACATAAGCAAAAAAAGGCCTATTTAGATGTCAGAGAGAGAACATGAATAGAAAGCCATTAGCTATAGCTCTTCCAAATGTATAATAGGCTGGGATTATGAAACCAACAAAACATCTGTTTTTCCGGTAAGGTTCTGACAACTTAAACTCTAGTTGCGGTAGTCTGCTATTAGCTACCATCAAAGCCTGTACTGACTGCACACGCCATCTGTTCTCATGAAGCTGCATTAACTCATTTAATTCCATGCCCTTTCAAACCATGCCCTTTAATGTTAACTTCACAAAATTGTTCTAACACTTTTTAAAATACTGTGTATCCTCTACATTTATCCTGTAACAATGAGATGTATTCATTTGGGGGGGAAAAAAGTATTTTCTATATGTGGAATAAATGTAGCTTCTCTACTGACTCTCCCTTTCTCTCTTGTCTTCTCCCACCTTCACCAAAAGATAGAAAAATATGGACTTTCTCTAAGAATCTAATCACAAAATAATTATTTACATGCTCATTCCTAAGAGAAGTGCATTTACCTCCCAATCTATGCAGTGTCTGTTTAATTATACCATGTGTGCATTAATTTCCTCCTTTCCTTCTTAAATTTCCTCCTTTCCTACTTATCATGACACATCCTATTGATTTATGCAGTTATAACACAATTCCTTTTAGTGCAGATGTTTGTGAATTTCAAGTTTTGTTTCTACATGGAAACATATGCCACTTGAAGTCAGTGGCCATCTTTCCATGAGTCAAACATACCGCCTTGTTCTAAGTATATGATGAATATAGTAAAAGAGCAATTTACAGAAAAAAGCAATTAATCCTAGGTAACTATAATAGGCTAGTTATAGAAACATATCTTATGGCAATTGATAAATGAATGTAAAGACTAACAGCATAGCAATTTACAGAACACAGATTTTCTAAATAGCATTTCACAGTGGAATGCTCCCTCTGAATTACTTTTGTAAGTAAACTCTGTTCTAACAGTATTGTGAGACTCTAGACGAATTTTTGTGATACTTGAAAGTGCTCTTGAAAAGGCAAGAATGCCAATGAACGACAGAATGGATGTCAGCTGATATTTTGCATCTTAAATTTACTGAAAACTTCACTGCTTTAGTGATGTACAGAATTAACAGCTATATTTAAGTCACTGTAACTGGCTATGTTGTATACTAAAAATAGTGGGAGGTAAATTTATGTTGTTTTCATAGCATGCCAGATACAAATGTTTACAGCATTTTATTCATGAAATTATGTGACTGACACATAAAGATATTTGTTGAAGAAAATGTGTGAAATAGTTGGCAGTCCTGATAGCTAGTGATTTTACATGATTTAGCATATGTCACCTCTTGAGCTAAATAATGGCATTCTACCTCCTCTAAGTAGAACTCTCTCTCCTGAAGTGGATAGTTTATATTTTTATAAACATACCACCCTCATCTTTATTATTGAAAAAACTATCAAGCTAATACAGTAGGTCCCCTACATACGAATGAGTTCCGTTCCGAGAGTGCGTTCGTAAGTCCAATTTGTTCGGAAGTCCAACAAAGTTAGCCTAGGTACCCAACTAACACAATCGGCTATATATATAGTAATATATATAGTACTGTATCATAATAGGTTTATAATACTTTTCACACAAATAATACACAAAAACAAACACACAAAAAATAAAGAAAACATTTTTAATCTTACAGTACAGTACCTTGAAAAGTACAGAAGTACCGTACAACAGCTGGCATCCAGGGGCTGGCATCAAGTGAACAGGCAAGAAGAGTTCCTGACTGAAGGAGGGAGAGGAGGTGGGAGATAGTAGCGCTGAAGGATCCTCAGCAATAGGCGACAGAAGACAAGCTGCAATTTCACCCACGCCTGACATTGATAGCACAGGTTCTGGTTCCTTGCTGGATTCAATTCTATTCACCCTCTTGAAAAAATGATCCAGTGATGTCTGGGTAGTAGCTCTTTTTTTCTCGTCCTAGATGACACGGTAGCACTGGACTGCATTCTGAACGTCTGCTGCAACCTCTGTGTACTGTTCTGTGTTTGTGTCCTGTGCCTCAAAAACTAACAGTGCCTCCTCAGATAAAGAAAATCCCCTTGCCATTTCCTGTATCGTGAATCTCTTCAGTTTTTCAGTTACTTCTTCTTCCTCATTTCTCTTCTTTTCTCTGGGCCTCCAATTCCACTGTCATCACTTGGCGCTTCTTAGCAGTACCAGTTACATCACCACTGCTTTTACGCTTGCTTCTGGACATGCTGGGCTTGAAATAAAGATACTGTACTACTGTACTCTATACAGTACTGTACAGTAAAGTACACAAAAGCACAACCACTTGAGAGGATGCACACAGGTGACAATGTACGCCAGACACATGAGCTAACTTATGTGACTGGACATGTGAACACACGTTCGCATCTTTGAAAGTTCACAACTTGAAGGTTCGTATGTAGGGGACTTACTATATTTTAAGTAATCATACATTTCAACTGTTAACTGTTTTCTATTAAAAGTTTTCTGCTTTGGACCTGCTAGAGAATGGACTTGAGGACACGAGGAGGGGGAAGGGTAAGCTGGTACAAAGTGAGAGAGTGGTAGTGTATATATGGACATATATACACTACCAAACGTAAAATAGATAGCTAGTGGGAAGCAGTCGCATAGCACAGGGAGATCAGCTCAGTGCTTTGTGACCGCCTGGAGGGGTGGGATAGGGAGGCTGGGAGGGAGGGAGACGCAGGAGGGAGGAGATATGAGGATATATGTATATGTATAGCTGATTCACTTTGTTATACAGCAGAAACTAACACACCATTGTAAAGCAATTATACTCCAATAAAGATGTTAAATAAAAAAGTTTCCTGCTTTCTATTATTTCCATTAAGTAACTATTGTTTTAACTGGTTAATCAAATCAATGAGGTATTGGACATCAATCCAAAATGTCAAAAATAATGCTTTGACAGAATTTAGATATTAAAATTAGCACATATATTCTCTTCCTATCAATAATATCCCTTGTTATTAAAATTAGTATATTATTAAGTTGTTTGAAAACATCTACATAAAGAAAGAGTTACAATGACCTTCAATCTATTATCACAATTGGTGAGGCTTAAACTAAAGAATTGACTTGATGATGTATTTCCCAGAGATTTAAAAAATTAATGGCATGTACTTAAAATGAACAATAATGTAATTTACAGTTATTGGCAATTTTCATGGTTTCTAAATTTAAATATTAATAAAAACAATGCTCAATTTACTCGGTTCTAAGACCCCTGGAAGTCTCTCTGGTTTTCAAAATTAAAATTGCATTAATATAAGACAACAGATAAAGAGAACATAGTCAAGCGATGTGGATAGTATCTCCAACTTACATTAGTAATCACTTATAAAAATGACTTCTGAGAACTTAGATATGAGTTCTTCTTTCATATTTTACCAACTTCTTTACAACTCATCTTTCCTGTATGTGAGCTTGATTTATTCCTCACTTATTTCATCTTTATTAGTTAATAAATATTTAATTTCACTCTTATTTCCAGGCTAAGACATTTCTGTGTCTCCCTGACTTTCAGCTCTAAATAAAAATAAAGGCAAACAAACAAGCCCCTCCCTGCACCCCACATACACAAAGCCATATACGGCCCAACTCCATGTATATACAAAACAAAATGTGAAGATGACATTGTATGACAACTTTCAGAATACTGTCTACTGCTATTTCAAATGTAAGACATACATAAGTTGAGAAAGATATTCTTTAAAAACACCTGCACTTTTACATAGAGGAACTTAATTCCACAATAAAGAAATTACTTATCACATTATTACTTATTACCTTGCCTCATCGTCATATAACATGGGTAGATTTGGTTACTTGATCTATGAACATAAAGTTAAACAAGACTGTTTAGTAACTGAGTAAAAAATAAAACCCACCTCTTAAAATGGATAAAGTGTTTTTCTAACCTAACTATGCACATCACTATGTTTTCAAGAGCAATCTCCAAAAATTGGTTTTTTCATTAAACATTGATTCACTTATTTTTCTTTTTTGTTCTTTGAGAACCCACGTTTCTCATCATGAAAATATGTATTTGTGTGTATGTACATATACACCTACAATATGTAATTTTATTGACATTTTCCTTTGTATTATTATATACACATAATTTTGGTTTTTAAAACCCCTTATATAATAAAGGAAAAATATTTATTCAAAACTTTAAAATTATTTTTTAAGTTTATTGCCAACTCTATATGTAATTACATGTAATCTTTCAGCATTTAGGAATTTTGAGTTTATAGTTAATAAATATAATAATGTAATATACATAAAATTTCACAAAAGCCTTATAAATAGAAATTTCTATCATCACAACAGCTTTTTTATATGGTGAAAGAATCTCAAAAACATATACACTAATTACTGCTTGCCTAATACCTTTATTGAACCAAATACATCAGACAGGGAATATTGGAAGAAATGGATAAAGTCTCTTATGCTCATGCAATAGACTAGAAAGGATATATAACTAAAATCATTTGCCACATGCCTTCAAAACAGTTTCAATGTATGTTACACTGATCCTAATAAATATATTTAGCCTTACAGATTTACAAAATGATTAAATTTCATCTTTCCCATTTACAGAAAAAAATTACTTCAGAATTTATTATGCTACCTTCCTTATTTGCCATAATGAAACAACTCAATACTGACCACTTTTTAAAATGTGTAAATAAAATAGTGTGTCAATGTAGGATACAGATTAGTTACCAGAGATCAGAACTGATGTGGGGAAGTCAGTCATTTCATATCCTCTTTTCTGTAAGTGATTTTAGATTATACCTACTTCCTGATACAGTTCCAAGATAGTATCACTGGGGAAAAGTGAATTTCTATATTTAAAAATTAAGATAAAAATAATTTTATAATCATATACTTTTATTTGAAGCTCACTGTTATATGACATTAAATTAAAGTTGAGTTCAACTTCAGTTCAACACTCAAACTTTAGGGGGAAAATAATGGCTTAAATCTTACCTCATAAAGGAAATTTCATTTGTGGACCATCTTGCCGGGAGCCGTATAGGAAGTGCCTTTGAGTCTCAGCACGGACGAGACCCTTAGTGTCAGCAAAGCTGGTGCTGTCAGGTGTAAATATGGAAAAGCAAAGTTCTCGTTTGCAAAGCTTCCTGCCTCCTGGTGGCTGGTGCCGTGTAATTGGTCTCTCTTGCCCAGTGCTGTAAGCTGGGCCCTCTCTGGAGGAGAAACCTGGGTTCCCGAAGACATGTGATCAGAGCCGGGGCCCCGCCAGTTGGCGAGGGAATCCCAGGGCAGGTGCTGGGCGTGGAGGCCACGGGGGCATAGGCTACCAAGGTGACAGAGAACTGACCTTCTCTGGGGGCGCTGCACCTCGCTCACTCGCACACCTCACATCTCCCTGCTTGGCCCCGGAGGATGGCTGGTTAGCCAGAGACGGGTAAGATTCCTCAGGGAAGGAACAACCTAAGACAGGCACAGTCGCAGAGGGGCCATCAGGAGAGAACTTGGGGGCCAACAGAGGTGGGGCATAGACCCTCACCCCCCCAACTTTGCAGGAGCCTGAACCCTCACCCCTTTTGAGAGAGGTCTCTTGTCCCCATGGCTGCTTCGCTTCCCACGCCCAGCTCAGATGAGAACCCAGGTAGCAGACCAGAGACCTGGCCAATGGCAACTGCTCTTCCACCGCAGCAGGGCTCTGTTTCCCATTTCCTCCGTGAACCACAGCTTTTCTCTGTGTGGAAGCAAAGCTTTCCTCTGTGTGGCTCCCCTTGTCTTCCCCTGCCTTTGCCTAAGGTGATTTTTATAGGATTGCTATTGGTGTTGGGAAAAATGTATAGTTTTAATGCAGGGGTTTAAGAAAAACCCCAAGTTAGGGTAAAAATCAAGAGGAGAATTGTAATTACTTCGGCTCCTTTAATGATTATATTTGTTGGGGAAATACAATGGTGGGAATATTTCTGCAGTAGCTTTTTGATTTTAAAAGAAAAATTGTAAGAGTCATGGCCTCCCAGTGAAGTTATAAACATGTTGGAAAATACCTGGGTATGGTGGCGAGTTTTTATGCAACAGTGAGTTTAATCAATGAGTTTATGATACAATGCCCGCTCCCATAGTTTTTTAGAAGCATAAAAATAATGTGTATTGTTTTGATTATTATGGTAGGGTTGGGAAATTTGTAGATGAAATGTTGTTTGAATATTGTTAATCACTAATAGAATTATATGTTTAAGTTTATGGCTTGATCAAGCAGAATGTGCAAGTACAAGAACACTTTAATCTCCTGAGAAGAACAAACAGAGTTCCTGACGTAGATGTGACCAACATGTACCTAACCACAGGAGATGAAAGAGACTCTGGGCGATGGGAAAATTACCTAACCTGTTTTAATCAATCTGCTGATGTAAATTACCTTTGTTTTGTGACCTATATGGGGGAGTTTTTGGCGTGGGAATGAGGATGTTGAATTTGAAAATGAGATCACTTTATAGTATAAAAGCTTTTGGAATTTTGAAAATAAATTTGTCAGATCCTTGCATCCAAGAAGAGGTGTCTTGAGTTCTGTCCACGCCGACTCCGTCTCCCCCTTTGGGTGAATCCTGTTCAGCTGGGGCTGGTCCTCGGCACCATCTAATGTCACACCTAAAATAAGGCTCTAATCGTCTGATAATTAATATTAAAAACTCATACCTCTGTAATTACTTTCAGCCTAGCAATTGCAAGGATATTCTCATAATACCAGAAGTACCAGAAGTAGAATTTACCCTACGGGCATTTGGGAAAATGCCAAGTGACTGGACTGGACTGTTACATAATTGTTCCTGAAACTGAAGATGGACAAGCTCTAAATATATGTCTTATCATTGTTTCTGTATTTCCCAATAACCTTCCTCATCAGCATGTTAAGAGAAAACTTCACTCACCATGTGGTTCATAAGACAAATATATTATATTCTTGGGGAACCTCTCTCCAGATTTGCTAACTTTCTGCGAGTGACAATAAATTTAAAAGATTCAAATTAAAAAAAAAAAAAAACTTAAGGCAGCCTTGGTCAAAATAAAATGACACCTTTAAAATGACACTGTACCAAAAGTGCAAGCAACAACAAAAAAATAAACAGGACATCATCACAATTAAAACTATTGTGTGTTAAAAGATACCATGAGGATAGTGAAAAGATAATGCATAGAATGGGAGAAAATTGTTGTAAATCATGTATCTGATGAGGGACTTGTATCTAGGATATATAAAGAGTCATTACAGCTTAATAAAAAAATTAAAATTGTCAAGGGCTCTAAATAGGCATTTATGCAAAGAAGATACACAAATGATAATAAGCACATGAAAAGTTCAGTAACTTTGGTAAAGAGTGTGGGAATTTCTCAAATGGTTGAACACAGAGTTAGCCATGGGACACAGCAATTCTACTCCTAGGTTTATACCCAAGAGAAATGAAAACATATTCGCACGAAAATTTGTATACCAGTGTTCACAGCAACATTGTTCATAATAACCAAATTGTAGAAACAACCCAAATGCCTATCAACTTATGAATAGTTAAATAACACGTCACATCTATATAATGAATTATTACACAGCAGTAAAAAAAGGAATCAAGTACTGATTCATGTTACAATCTAAAAGAACCTTGAAACCATTATGCTAAGTAAAAGAAGCCATTAAGTTGTACCCTTTAAATGAGTGAATGGTATGATCTTTAAACTATTTCTCAATAAAACTATTTAAAATATATGTATTCACATATACTTCATATTTGTGTTGCTGTTTTAAATGGCACTTCACTTTGAATTATATTTGTGCTCGTTTATAAAATGCATGTGTACTTTGTATATTCATTATATCCAGATTGTATCATGATTTGAATTTTTATTGTAATGATATACTTAGTGAGTGCTTTAATATTGGAATAAGAGGTTTTACAGTACGTAAATATTTTTTAGCTTGTATCCTTTGTTTCACAATTTTGATGCATCTGAGAAAAATTTTAAGTTCAAGTTGCTTTGAGCAAAATTTCCACTTCACTATAGACCACTGTAAAGAGGAGGCCCTTGATATCCTTCCCTCCTATCTAATATTTCACCACCTTGCCATTATGTGCCTCAAGATTCCCAAAACACATCTCATAGTTACCTATTATCCTATAAATGGTGGCCACTCCAAAAGACCACTAACTCTGTGCCCATCCTTCCCCTTCAGCAGTTCACCCCCATGGAGTTCAGGCTCCTAATTGTGTCTCTATCTCACTAGCTTCCAAGTCCAGAAAATCACTCATAGTTATCTATCAGCAATATGTCTACCCCTGCTCTACTCTGAACTTTCCATTTATGTTTAGTTTATCTCCAGCTCGAATCTCCCTTGAATCTTTTCTGTTTTTTCCCCATAGTAGTGTATCTGGAGATGAGGAAGCACTGTCCCTTTACATTACAATCATTTACAGACCCACACATCACCCCTTTCAAGCTGCTTGAAAGTTTGACCTCCCAGGTCACTGCCACTCTGACATTACTCGTATCTTAATTTTTGGTCATTGAAATATTCTCTATATGATCCTTGCAACACTCTGGTCTCTCAATCTTTTGAAACCCATTCCTCCAATAAACTTGTCTTTCTCTCTGCCTCAACTACTCAAGCTTCCGTTCATTCCCTGTCTTATCATCATAAATACAAACCTTCCTTTAACACAACTGCAAGCACCTCACGCTGAGCGCCATCTCTCATCCTTCACACTACCCCCATCTAGTACTCCACCTCCATCAACCCCTCTACCTTGACGTAACTTCCCACCAATTTAACTGAACTGTCCCTCACACTCCTCTGGTTTTTATTTCCCTATCATCAATTGTTCTTTTGTGTATACCTTAACTCCTTGCCCCTTTCTTTATCTTACTTCCTTGACTGGGTTTCTTTAACTTAAAGACAACACACCTAACAGAAACAACATTTTCTTCATAAAGAAAGAATTTCCTGAGGCTAAAATATCTAGATATCAAACAAGTCGAGAGAAGCTTTAGAGATTTATATAATGTCTCCCCCATCTGACTGCAACACTCTTCAAAGATAAGGGGATACGTAAGTCACTCACTTCCCCAGATCTTGACCTTTGCCTGAGCAGTTCAGTTTTTGGCCCACTGAATTCCAAGTGAATCTCACAATGTCTAATTTCCATTCACTCAAGTGATATGTATTGATGCCTTTCATTTAACCAAGCCCTCATTTAGGTGCTAGAAATACAACAATATACAAAACCAGTATGTTTCACTGTCTTTTGAAGTTTAAGTCTTACCATAAGGAGAAAATTAAAATTAAATAAGTAGTAAGATAGTTTAAGATGGTGATAAATACTATGAAGAAAAAGAATCAAGGGAATGTGAATGAGAGAACGGGTTGGTAACTGGAGCAGACAGAAGAGTCAGGAAAAAGTTTTCTGAGCAGTTCAGATTTTAGTTGACACCCAGAAGATGTGAGGGAGCTAGACATACAGGTTTTGCCAGGAGTGGTCCTGGGTAGGGAGCAGTAGTACTGGGACTGGGGAAAAATCCACATGCTAAACTGCCAGAAAGAAGACCAGCCTGATGACTGCAGCAAGATAAAACCAGAGGAAAATGACAATGGTCATAAGCCTGTATGTTGCCATTATTACTATGTGAGATAAAGTCAGAGAGAAAGGTATTTCTCAAGATATACATATACATCTATGATTTTCTTTTCAAATGAGACTTGTCTTTCTATTCAAACCTGAGCTGTAATTGTTTCCACTGAAAAAACTAATAAAATATCTGATTCCCTTCACTTTAAGCAATTTACCAAGCTCTTTGCCTGGTTTTCAAGTTCCTGTATGAACTTTTATTATTCTCCTGAGATTATATAGGGGTTATTCCCAGATATTGACAATATTCTTTCAACTTATTTTCCTTTGATTAAAGTTTCTCTTTACACTTCTAATTGAGTTCTACCATTTCAAATACTGAATATTTCTAATAAGCTTAATCTGTTATTACTTTTTCCTAGGAAATACCATATAATCTGTATTTTTTTCATGGCACTTTATTTGGAAGTACTGGCTCAAATATGATAGAAACTATCATTTCATCCATCTTGTAAATCCAGGAATTTGTTTTCTCGATATTTTTTTGTTACTGAAAGTAATCTTTTCTCTTCATTGTACAAGTGAGCTATTATAATGTGAAAAGAAATTCAAGCAATACAGAGAAATACAAAGAAAGTAAACATCATCCTAAATCACATTACTATATAGTAGGAAGATTTTCACTGGGTATGTGTATTTACAAAATGAGAACATACTTCGCATGAGGTATTTTCATTCAACATATATAATAGACATCTTTCCAAATCATTAAATATAGAGTGCCATAACCATTTTAACAGCTATAAACTACAGCTGTGATAACTAAACTCCATGTATATGATATATTGTGTATATAATCATTCTAAGTTCCTAGAAGTTCTTTGGCTTCATCAACACTAACTACTAATACTTAAGGTGCACATTCACCTGCAATGACTACTAGAATATATGGATTAACTTGCACCCCAGCGACAGTACCTAGAATCTATCTGAACTCTCTTTTCGAAATTTGGCTATTTAAAGTCCTTATGTACTTGTATTACTTGCCAATTTATAACATTAATTAATTAACAAACTGTGTGTTAATTTTGTTAGGCATGCTTTGGATTACTAGCGAAGTTGAGTAACTTTCCATGAATTTATCATATATATTTTTATTTTTTAATATAAATGCTTAATATCTTTACCTTTTTTCAGTTTTAATATTTTTTATTTTTATACATTCTTTTATGTTTGGAGTATGATGTTTCTCATATCTGATGCAAGTATTCTGCTAGTTTTTAATGTGGCTTATCAATTTTCTATTAATTTTTTATGTTTTAACTTTTAATATTTGTGTTTAATCAAAACTAATTTTGTCACATATATTGTTATAGAATTTTGAAACTTACATATAATAAAAATGATAACTTTGTCAACATTTTGTCTAATAAATTGCTTTAGTTTTTGCATCCACTTGGTAGTAAAATGAGCCAAGACTTATTTTGACAAAAATAAAAAAATAAAGATGTGTGGTACAACTAGAAGTGGGGGAGACTATGCATTAAGTTTCTCAGAAAATAGGAGTCTTCCCCTTACTTTAGCAATTAAAGTTTTGTTCTTTATTTCAAGTTGTTTTAGTTCAACTTGATTGTGAGAACAGAAGGATGCCTGTAAATGTACTTTTACAAAATCATCTGTCTTAACAGTCCTTATGTACAGGATGATATATCACACTCTTCACAATTTTTAATAAGCCGTAATCAGTCAAAACAAATGCTGGCTGGCCTGGAGGAAGAGTCTTGGAGAACCACTGCTGGGAAAGGTCTCAATTCTTGAATGTTTGATGGTGGAAAGATCCTAGGGAGCTCACAGGAAAAACTGCATGACTAGGGTGGTCCAAAGTTGGGAAGAGGGAAGCCCTCAGGGGGTCAGTGTGAGAGTATTTCAATATTTTACAAAGCACTAAAGGTATCAGATATACTGAAACATACCTGCTGAATAACATATTTGTTTCTTCTCAATTTTCAAATTTCACAGAGATATAAAGCTAAAGTACTGCATTTTGTTTAAATTCAGAATTCAGCCCTCCTTTTCATATCAAATACATGATTCACGTGTTCCTATTTTGTTGTTAAATAATGACTACCTGATTTGTCTACTTTACTTTTAAGGATATTAAGTAATCAGTTCAAAGTGTTAACTTACCATTTATGAAAATAGTTACTAACATCCTTTTATTTTTCCCACATGTAAATATTAGTAACTTCTTTTACAAAAGAAAATCAGACTACAAGCCCTAGTAAGCAAACCACTGAGCTTGGCAAAATAACAAATGATTTAATTTTTAAAAACGCTCAGTAGCTAAATAATATTCAGACATGTAAACCACAATAAACTAGTTTATTTCAAAGATTATGTGAATTAGTCAAAAATAAATATACAACTTTGACTTAACATTTTGTGTGACTGATATGTTTAAATATAGCATAACAATTAAATTAATGGTCATTAAATATATCTAATATAGGTGCCTATTTTGTAACCAGGAACATAGCGTTTGTCTCAACAACAGAGCCAAGCATACAGAAATATTTTCTTTCAATCAAAATATTTCTAATTATTGGGAAGCAACAAAAATTCATCTTTTTTAAACTCAAAATTTTGTCTAAGTCACTAAGAATAATTTTTTAAAATATTTGTGCTAATATCTAAAATAAAAAAATGAATTCTATTTAAAGTAATTACTTTATATTTTTCCATATAATATAAAATTTGATCTTCAAAACAATCCTCTTGGGTACGTATGACAGTTTTATTATCATCAGTTTTGAAATCAAAAGCATCTCCTAAGGTCAAACCTGGAAAATGACAGATAAAGAGCTGAATATATTCCATCTTCTTTCCCTGTGTTCTGTTAAATTCTCCTTTTATTTTAAGATATGCCTAATCTAAATAGTAAAAGTGGAAATCAGCTCAGTTTTTAAGTGAAATTCATTTCTCAATATCTAATTCTGACATTTTTCTTCATATTTTACATAATCTATAATTGAATCCAAATCAGCTACATATAGATTATGGGTTCAAGTAAAGCTCAATAATCTTTGTAAGTTTCATTCTATTGATTTATAAGATAGTGATTATTATTATTATCTTACATGTCACTAAATGGTTACTTGTGTAAGTTTACTTTATTAAACCTATGCAAAGTTTTAAAAATTGGACCTAGTACAAATTTCTTTATGTAACTTCAAAAAATGCTTCCAGTAAGAATGGCCTTCAAAATAACAATTATGTAACTTTAAGAATCTGTTGATCACAGAGTTAAGATATTACATCTGGCCGGTACCTGTAACATCTGTCAGTTGTAACACCTGCTCTGCTCAAATTGCTATTACATAGGTACCACTTTAACTTCAGAGTTTGAAACTGCCAGGTCAGTTTTTCAACCTTTAAATCCTAAACTTTGATGGTCACTTTTCTTAAGGAAAAAGATTACATAAGTTCACTGAATGTAAGGCAGCCTGTAAATGAGTCAGGGTTATTCCATACAACTTTTCTTCGATTTGATTTCACTTGTCGACTTTTCCCTCTTATCCTCCTTCTGACATTCCTCTTACTAGTACAAACCGGTGATTTCTACTCTTAAATCTTAGCTATCAACTTTTGACATAGCAAATAGTTTAATTAGGAAAATAAAAGGAAAAAACATATTTAGAGCTTGCAACAAATACAGTTAATATCAAGAGGGTTTGGTCTGCTCCTTTTTTTCAAAAACAGAGCAATTTATTTTAATAGCCTTGAATGAAATTTATGTCCTAATGTCCCATCTATGATTAAAGTATGATAATTATCTACACTGCTTATGAATTTGTATTTAGCCTAGTATTAGCTAAAACAAATGAACTTTGCCTGCATTCATGAAATATTTCTATGATGATCTCACTCAGTTGGCAGACAACCCTCTTGGAGTAAGTGGATTTTGATCCCCGTGACCTCTACGATTGCCTGCAAGCCTGCCACACCCAGTCTGGAGGTGAGGTAAGACATACTCGACAGATATCCATGCAACTACTAGAAACTGCAGAAAGGCACCTCCTCCAAAAACAGAAAGTCTTAAACAGAAAACAAGAAGGTGACAACACAATAAAACAAAGCATCATTTGGCTGCCAGCTACTAGACACTGAGCAAAACTCATTAAGAAAGTAAGTAAATGGATCATTCCTAATTCAGACGGTCCCGACTGGTAACAACTCCAGCTATTTGCCTATGTTCTCTCAGGACTCATTTCTGCTCCTCTGTGATCTGTTTTGTTTTAGGGAGGCTGGTATCCCAAAACCGTATTTCCAAAGCTCTCTTGCCAGTGGCCTTTGGGGCGTGAATGGGCGGCACTGGTAGAAGCAAACGCAGAGAAAAATGGCTCTTCCGTTGCTTCTGTTGGTTGCTAATCTAACTGGATGCAGACTTCTACAGTGACAGGGTTTTCTGTCCATTTAACACATTAAAACCCTTTTCCCTTGTCTCTGGCCTCCTTCATTTCTGCTGAGAAGTCATCCACTGCTCTTATAACTGTTTTATGGTATGTCACATGCCTATTTTTTCTGGCTACTTTTAATGGGTTTTTGTTTGTTTTCAGCTGTTTAAACATGATGTGTTCAGATGTAATTTTCTACTTAATCTACTTGCAGATTATGGAGGGCCACTGCAGTGCACTTGCTGAAGGCCCAGAGCACCGTGAAGGGAGTTCTTTCATTTCTCCTGAACCAACTCCAGCTTCTGGATTTACTATCCCTCTCCACTCAGCAGAGGCCTGTGGGAAAGTGTTGAGAGCAAGCACTGCAGACTGACTCTGAGGTTGGAGGTTTCTGGTGTTCTAATGCATCATACAAGGCCATGGGCATCTGTAAAAGCTTATTAAAATTTCTGTTTCTGCTTAACTGCATCTAGGGTGTTTGCTCCTATTCTCCCATTCTGCCAGGATGAAAGCAGTTACAGATCTCTTCTGAGAAGTCTTGTTAATTACTAGAATTTTGTTATTTTAAGTTTTTAAATCTAATACATTTTTTAAAACTAGGATTTTCCCTCCCTCCCTTCCTTGCTTCGTTCCTTCCTTCCTTTTACCCAGCTTCATCTCTTGTATAGAGTGGGCATGATAATCTTTTGCAACTTTCTACATCTCAACAATAAGCGAAAGTCCACAGTTACTGGTTTTAATCAGAGTGTAAATCAGACATACATTTTTAGTCAGTACTGGTTGAAGTATAAGCAAATGCATAAGGAGGCACTGGATTTAACAGAGAACACTAAGATGTAATCCAAAGTTGCGGCAAGAAGGATGAACAAAAGTATGTGAATCAAAGATATATCTATAATTCCTCAATTCCTGCCACACAATACATCATGTTCTTTTTTCAACAAAAAATTACAAAGCATGTTAAAAGAAGAAAAAAAACCGTCTTATGAGACAAAGGAAGCATAGGTACCAGATTCACAAATGACACAGATCTTGGAATTACCAGATAGGGAATTTTACATTACTATGGTTAAGATGTTTAAGAATCTAATCAAAAATAAGACGATACTCAAGAAGAGATAGTTAATGTAAGTGAGAAGATGGAAACTCTAAGAAGGAATCAAAAGGAAATTAGAAAACAAAAACACTGTAACATACATGAAGAATGCCTTTGGGACTTCCCTGGTGGTCCACTGGTTAAGACTGTGCTTCCACTGCAGGGGGCGAGGGTTCCATTCCTGGTCAGGGAACTAAGATCCTGCATGCTGCAGGGTGTGGTCAAAAGTTTAAAAAAAAAAAAAAAAAAAGAATGCCTTTCATTGGGCTTATCAATATCAATGGCCAAGAGAAGAATCACAGCTTAGAGACAGGTGACTAGAAACTTCCAAAATTGAAATGCAAAGGGAAAAAGGAATGAAAAACTGGAGCAGGATATCAAGAACTGTGAGACAATTACAGAAGATGTAACATACCCATAATGCACATATCAAAAGGAAAAAAAAAGGAGCAGAAGAAATATTTGAAGTAATAATAGTCAAGAATTTAAAATAATAATAATGGACACCTAGCAGGATAAACACCAAAAAACTACAGGTAGACGTATTATATTTAAACTGCAGAAGACTAAAGACAAAGAATTTTTTTTCCTTTAGATTTTTTTTTAGCATCTTTATTGGAGTATAATTGCTTTACAATGGTGTATTAGTTTCTGCTTTATAACAAAGTGAATCAGTTATACATATACATATGTTCCCATATCTCTTCTCTCTTGTGTCTCCCTCCCTCCCACCCTCCCCATCCCACCCCCCTAGGTGGCCACAAACCACCCAGCTGATCTCCCTGTGCTATGCGGCTGCTTCCCACGTTTGGTAGTGTACATGTGTCCATGCCACTCTCTCACTTTGTCACAGCTTACCATTCCCCCTCCCCGTGTCCTCAGGTCCATTCTCTACGTCTGCGTCTCTATGTCTGCGTCTTTATTCCCGTCCTGCCCCTATGTTCTTCAGAACCTTTTTTTTTTTTTTTTTTTAGATTCCATATATACATGTTAGCATACAGTATTTATTTCTCTCTTTCGGACTTACTTCACTGTATGACAATCTCTAGGTCCATCCACCTCACTACAAATAGCTCAATTTCGTTTCCTTTTATGGCTGAGTAATATTCCATTGTATATATATGCCACAGCTTCTTTATCCATTCGTCTGTCAATGGACACCTAGGTTGCTTCCATGTCCTGGCTATTGTAAGTAGTGCTGCAATGAACATTGTGGTACATGACTCTTTTTGAAGTATAGTTTTCTCAGGGTATATGCCCAGTAGTGGGATTGCTGGGTCATATGGTAGTTCTATTTGTAGTTTTTTAAGGAATCTCCATATTGTTCTCCATAGTGGCTGTATCAATTTACATTCCCACCAACAGTGCAAGAGGGTTCCCTTTTCTCCACACCCTCTCCAGCATTTACTGTTTGTAGATCTTTTGATGATGGCTATTCTGACCAGTGTGAGGTGATACCTCATTGTAGTTTTGATTTGCATTTCTGTAATGATTAATGATGTTGAGCATCCTTTCATGTGTTTGTTGACAATCTGCATAACTTCTTTGGAAAAATGTCTATTTAGAAGACAAAGAATCTTGAAAGAAGCCAGAGGGAAGCCACTAATGGCCTGAAAGAAGCCATTAGTGAGGGGGGCAAGTCAGGGGGGGAAACAATTACAGGGAAACAAAACTAAGAATTACATCAGACTTCTCATCAGAAACCATGCAAGTAGGAATAAAGTGGAGTGAAATATTTAATGTGTTAAATGAAAAAAATCTCACCAACCTAGAATTCTGTATCTAGTAAAAATAACCTTCAAAAATGAAGAAATAAAGAATTTATCAGACAAACAAAAGCTCTACAGATTTGTCACCAGTAGCCCTGCCTTACAAGAAATATTAAAAGAAGTTCTTCAACGAGAAGGAAAATGATACAGTTCAGAAACTCAGATAATTCATTCATATGAAATTCCAGAAAAGGCAATATTTTAGGGATAGAGAACAAATCAGTGGCTTCTAGTAGCTGAATGCCAAGAAGGTAAGAATGGGATTGATTACAAAGGGGCCTTAGAGAACTTTTGGGGAAGATTATTCTGTGTGCTGACTGCTGTCATGGATACATGACTGCAGGCATTTATCAGAATGTGTATAATGTGTAAAAAGGTTGACTATTGCATCTCTGTAAATATTATCTCAATAAACCTTATTTTAACATGGGTTTTTTACTCTGATACTAAACTTGTAAGTGTTCTAATATTTTGAAATAACTAATTATCTAAATATTAGGTAGTATAATAGAATAACTCCAAAATAAAAATAAGGTCTTAAATTATGTTCACATGTATCCAAATTTATGGTTAAAACTTGTTTGTGGATAACACTTGTACTCCTCAAGAATCAAATACAGGGAGTTAAAATTTCTTTTTCAGAAACCTAGATATTTTAACATTTAAGAATGAGATTGATTTTAAACATGTTTTAAACATTTGTGAAATTGTCTTTTAAAACCCACTTTAAAGCTTGTTTGGAAATATTTACAATCAAGTAGTAATGTGTCATACCACCTTTTCCCCTAAAAGCCATTAAATTGTAATGCTCTATGTCTTAATGCTTCACAAACATTATTGATTTTTTTTTGAATCTTTAGGTTTAGCTTGAGTCAGGCCTTAAAAGACCAATATCCTTATTTTTAAGCATATTTATTAAACTGAAATGATTCTTGCAATGGGAGAGGGGAAATTTATATTTCTTACTTCAAAATATTAAATATTTGGTCTAATATCCTAAGTCATTAATTCCAAATAGCTCAATAAATTGATGACACTGAACACTAAAAAGAAAAAGTATTAGTTATATTTTTTTCCTAAATACCAAGTGTTTATGTTATGGATTATTAAAGATTTTAGTTAATTTAGCTTCTAAACACCTTCCACTTGATAGTCAACATTATAATTTAAAATTGTTTTATAAAGTTTTCTTAGCAGTTATTCAGAAAAACCCCAAGGCAAGTCAGACTTATTACTCCATTTTATGGATTAGGAAATTTACCACAAGCAGAAAAATGCCTTCATAGTGATTCAATGGTAGAATAAATTACTAAACTCAAGCCCTCAGGCATTGCTTATTTCATTATGCAACAAAATTTCTATTTGCTTACATTTTGCATGGAATAAATTTAGATAATGTATCCTGCTAGGTAGAACTTAGTTTAAGGAAACATTCATTATCAGAATAAACACTAATTACTGTTTAAAAAATGAATAAATAAATCTCTATACTAAAATAGTCTATCAAGAGATAGATTGCTATAGGATTTGAGAAATTTTAGAGTTTCTCCCTTAATTTTAAGAGGGGGGGAAGCTACGTTGCTCCAAATTAAAAGCCAAAAACACTAGTAAACAGCAATGCCCAGACTGAAATCCCAAGAGAATCTCTAATACAGCAGTTAACATAATCTGCTTTAAGAATTACTATTTGGATTTTGTGGTAGATAAAAGTAGTTTAATATTTAGAATTATAGGGAAAGGTAGGTAATTCACATACCTATAACCTTGTCAGAAACACTGCGAAAAAAATTTAAATCCATTTTTAAGTAAATATTTTTAAATGAGTAGAAAATAAGTAAAGTTATACAAAAGAAACCCAGATGCCAGTTCTTAAAGCTTATCTTTATCCACATACTGTTATATGTCTATAAAGTTAAAGAAAGACACAACTTATGTGCACTGGGGCCAAAATCAAGTCTCTATTTGTAACTTTTGCAGGCTCTCAACGTTCTTGAGCAATCTGGCTACTTTTCTTTAGTATCTTCCTTGTTGATTCTCCAGTCTTTTTATTTTTTTAATTTATTTATTTTTTTTTTGCGGTACGCGGGCCTCTCACTGTTGTGGCCTCTCCCTCTGCGGAGCACAGGCTCCGGACGCGCAGGCTCAGTGGCCATGGCTCACGGGCGCAGCCGCTCCGCGGCATGTGGGATCTTCCCGGACCGGGGCACGAACCCGTGTCCCCTGCATCGGCAGGCGGACTCTCAAACACTGCACCACCAGGGAAGCCCCTCCAGTTTTTTTAATACTTTATTTCCACCATTCCTCAAGCCAAACCCTATCTCTCACCTCATCTCACAGAAGATGAGAACATCCACCTGATCATCTTCATTGTGCAGACCAGAAAATCTAAGTATTAGCCATCAGAGCCTATAGTTATCTCCTGTTCTCCAGTCTAAAATGTCAATGCTACAAATCCTTCTCCACTGAAGGCTTAATTCTTCTACCAGTGCTTTCCACAGACTCCACTGCATCACCACAGGCAGTACAATTCTTCAGTATCCTCTGTTCTATGAGAACATGATTTCCAGTCATAACTAAAAATAAAAATAAAATGTCCCACCACTCTACTTTCAGTATATTATCATCATCTCTCTTTCCCTTAAACTTCCTGTAAGATTTGCTTCGGAAAGTTAGAGTTTTTGATTGTAAGCAACAGAGATAAATTCTGGCTGTTTTATGGAAAATAATAAGTCCTGGAAAGAAATAGGGAGTTTTCAGAATTGAGAAAAGGAGGAGGCCCTGTAAAATAAGTAGCGGAAATAATTTGTCTAGCACATCAGCTGTCCTCCTCGTGGCCACGCTGACTAGACCCCTCTCTTGGCCATGGGTGAATGCTTCATTCCTCTTGGTAAAATGCATTTTTAAACACTCTTTCTTTGGTGTCATGTGCATCAGTTCCCTGAACAGGAACTTGTTCCTGTTATCTCTGTTTAAGATAATTTTATTTATTATCTCTGTTTAAGATAAAGGTTTCCTTCTTTCTGGCTCTACTGTGAATGCACAAATAAATGTCCCCATAACTTCGAGCCCACAGTCCGATAATGACTTTGTCACTAATCCCTTTCATTCCAGTCTAGTTTTTTTTAAAACCTTATTTCAGGTAGCTGCCAGTGCTCTTTTAAAACTGCAGATCAGATGGAGTAAAACCTGTTTAAAACTTCTTAGAGGCTCCCTATTTACCTGCTGGGTGAAATAGCTATTTTCTAACTACAAGGATGCCCATCACCCGGATAGCATCTATTCCACGAAGCATCACTTCAGGCCACTCTTTCTTTTATAGTTAACCCTATAAAAATTAAGTTGAGACTAGATTTGTGCAAATACCCTGACATTCTCCTCTTATCTCCTAGACTTCATCAACTCCATCCCTACTCATCCTTTTAAGAGTTTTACCAGGATGCCTCCCCTGACCATGCCTGTCCTAGTTAGAGTCCCTCAATCGTCTCAAAGTGTCTGTGCATATACCTATCATCATGATTTATACTCTGTATTACAGATAATTACATTTACCTATTTAGGATCCCCCATAATCAGACTATCAAATCAGTCTTATTTATTTTTGTACCACATATAAATTGATGACTCTCATACAGCCAATGAACAGTGTGTTTAACAATTAACCTGAATTAACAATACACTTTTTTAGGGTGTCCTGATGCTAAATCTACATGTTGCCCTTCATTTACCCTTTCAAGTTCCAAATCCTTATTTTCAGTTGCCTTAAAGGAATATTTATCAGTAATTCTCACCTCAAGGCCTGTGTTCTTACCATCACTAACCTCATAGAATATTTTTCCCCGGGTACCCACAAAACTCCCTCACTTCCTTCCAAACTCTGCTCAACATTTTCTTCAGCACAGCAGCCTTCTTTGAATCTCTACATAAAATACCATTCTTCACCTCTTTCTATCCCTTTTAACTGCCCATTTTTTCTTCATAATAATCACCACCAGTAATTATTTTTTGTTTGTTTATTATCTCTCTCTTCTCAGAGTGTAAGCTCCATGTAAATAAGAATTCGTTTTTGGGGGGGGGGGATGTCATCTACTCAGTTTTACTAACCATGTTTGTGAAAACATACTCTTAAATATTAAAAGAAAGGAGGAGAAAGTGACAAGCCTTCCCTAATTGTCTTTTATGCTATGCTCTATATATCACTTTCCATCAGGATTTTGAAATGAAATGTTGCATACTTGCTCAACATCTAACCCCCAGTACTGCTGAATGCATCCATCAGTGTGCCAAAGAGATCTCAAACATATGCAGGTCTGAAGTTCAACTACATTTGCTCCTCTCCTCACTTTCAAATGAACCTACCTCCCTCTTGCCAGAGACAAGACCCTTTTGTCTCTCTAGTGTCAACATTATTCTTCGTGGCACCCAGATGGAAACCTTGGAGGATGCCCATGCTGGTTGTTTCTCATCACCATAGATGGACACTGTCTCTCAACAAAGCAATGCCACCCTCTAGTGATATGTGGCTGAAAGATGTTCTTCATGATCCTTTTGCCAAACAGCACTATTCTTTTACAAGTGTGAGAAGGGAAAGTACCTAACCCCCTGCAAATAAATACAGTTTTTAATTCTCTTGTAATCCACTGGCCTTAACAGTTAAACTTCCGGTCAACCAATACATTGATCCCCTTCAGAGGAAGAGGCTGGCAGGTAACCCAAGTAGTCACTGGCTGCCCACCTTATAAGATGACCTTTATAACTGTCATTGTACCTTTATTTTTTCTTCTGGGAGGGGTGAGGATTGCTATTGTGCTTTAGCTTTCATAAGTCTCTGAAATAGACCAGGATATTAACTTTAAGGCCATGCTGCAACCTAGACAGAAAAAGAAAACATCTTCTGTTCTCTGCCAGATTATCTAATAACACTCATCAAAATGTATACAATGAGTGCAAACTAAAACAGAAAGGATGACCCAGATTTAAACACAAACACTTTCCCATTATGTCTCCCAATGGAATTAATACTTAAAAATCCAAATATTTGCTCCTTTAAGCTCTTATTCAATTAACTCATAGCTAAATGATTCCCAGTCAGATGCCTGGCAAAGGGGAAACTTTTTTCAACAAATAAAGCATTTCGAACAGTAGCCAGCGCATGGTAGATATTCAATCATTATTAGGTCATATTAAGCACCTTATTAATAGTAGAAATTTTCCTTTTTCAAAGTTCTAAAAGTCACTAGGGAACATAACAGAGTGCCATGATTGTATCAGTCAGAACGGGCCAGGTTAGACTGCAGTGATGAACACCCCCGGCATCTCAGTGGCTGATACGATGTCATACTCATTACATGTCCAAGCCCTGCAGCTGTTCCATGTTGTCTCAATATACTTTGCATGCAAAGAGTGAACTATTGTAAATAACACAATCTCTCATAGCTCTAACCATGAAAATTAGAAAATTCAAAAATTCACATATTTATGTTAAAAAGACAAAAATGGGGGAAAGGAACATCTTGTCATGGACTGGGATCGATGCTAGGTTTTTTTATATTTTCATTTTTAATTTTCACACTATGGAGTAGCTAATATTTATTTCCATCTTACAGATGAGAAAACTGAAGTCCAATAATGCATTATAGACAGTTTTACAACCTTACATTGTATAAGATACTTAAACTGAATCTGAGTCGGCAAAATGGTACCAACTAACTAAATACAGGTACTATTCCAAACACGCCTATAAAAATCATAAATATCTGCAGATTCATATTTAGATCTACCAATATCCCAAGGTACAGTAAACACAATATTTAAGAATTTCAATGAGACATTTTACATGTTTAAAAAATCTGGTTATATCCTACTTCTTTCTCTTTTTCTCCTGTACCACTGCCTCCTCCTTTGGTTTCTCCTCAAAACACGCTGAACTAAATCGGAAGATTAGCAGAAACTCAGAACTTCTCCTTGTTAGCTGATGCACGGCAGAGAAGACACCCCAAGAAAGCATTAGGCAGGGGAGTGGTTTTCTAGGGTTTTAGGACACAGAGTTACTCTAAGAACAGGGAGCAAAGATTTCAGGAACGGAAACCACAAAGTTTCAGCCATTCTGACACACAAGTTTCAGCAAAACAGAATACTCATTGGTATCACCCATGAGAGAAAGGCCCTCCGCAGTCTCCTAGGAAAGATTCAAGTAGTTATTTTTCTGTATGTTAGCTTCGAATTTGGACTCAGGCGGGTTTTCCAGCAAAGGTAGACAGTGTCTGCAAAAACCTGCAATAAGAACAGGAAGACTCTGCCCTGAATTCTCTCACATCTGACTTTCTGGTCTTCAAATATTTTCCTTAGAATTGTGAAAATTAAAAAAACTATTTGTTCAAAATACTTATTTTTGAAAAATGTGTATTTCAAACAAAATATTAATTGATTTTATTAGTTTTTTATGTATTCTATGTACACTGCCAAAGATTGTTAATCCAATTTGTATAAATAAGGAAACTATCAAAGTCCCAGTAATAGTGATGGAAAAATGAAGGTCAAGGTCACTGCTTAGAATTTAAGTTTATCTGACACCCAATTCAGTTCCCTTTCCAATATATCCATTGAATCTTTTGATTTGGTTAAAAATCAAAACAACCTAAATAGCTGATTATTGGGCTTCCCTAGTTATTGGGCACAATGGTTAAGAATCCACCTGCCAATGCAGGGGACACGGGTTCAAGCCCTGGTCCGGGAAGATCCCACATGCCGCAGAGCAACTAGGCCCATGCGCCACAACTACTGAGCCTGCGCTCTAGAGCCTGAGAGCCACAACTACTGAAGCCCACGTGCTCTAGAGCCCGTGCTCCGCAACGAAAAGCCACCGCAGTGAGAAGCCTGCACACCATGAGTAAGAGTAGCCCCCGCTCGCCACAACTATAGAAATCCCACGCACAGCAACGAAGACACAACGCAGCCAAAAATAAATAAAATAAAATAAATTTAAATAAATAGTTGATTATTATCTAAAGTTAAAGTTAGATATATGCTTACATGTTTTAAAAAGCTTCTAAAAGATGAATAGCAATCAACTATTTTAATAAATGTCAACGAATTTCAAAGCTATAGATTTAGTCTGACATTTCTGAAAATATGCATACAGTTGTATAATTTTTCATGATATTGTATATTATATTTTGCCCTCTACAATATCAGTGGGCTGACACAATCATGCTTTTGATAGAATTTCAATATCAGCGGACCAAAATCTGTTTATTGGTTGCTTGGTTTTACACAAGTATGTTTCTTCTTTCCATATTCCATTAAGGATTTGTTTTTATTTTCTTAAAAGAGCAACTTTTCTGTCTGTGTTTGTTCTTGCTCTTTCTGTTGTTGCTTTTATGCCAGAGGTTGTCCTTTTTACCAGATTCCATAAAAGAATTACTTTCATTTTTATAAAGAGTTAGTTTTATTCTATAAACATGGCAGCGATGCTTTTGTTGTCATCAATTCCATGGACTTTGAGTACTACATCTGCTTTCATGCCATAAATCCTAAGACTAAATCGCAGTTTCCTCCCAAGTGAGATGAAATGGGTTTGAATTGGACCCTGGAAAAGAAAACTGCTGTGCTATTTGTTACAGCTGGCCAACTTTGCTCTATTGAAGCGACAGGGATATGTTGAAAACCAGGCTGTTTCCGTAAGGCCATTATGAAGCTCACTTGTGGAATTGCCAGCAGAAAATTTCAAAGAATCTGTCCATGGAGTGTGGATGTTTCAGTACAACTAAAGTAGCAATCAGCTGTCCACAGCTAAGCATAGCAAAATTTGTAATCTGAAAGAAATTTTCAGGATTTTGACATAAGTTATGTTGGTTATAAATTTTGAATAGTCTTCTTTTAATTCTATTGCTTACTGCCAGAGTAACACAGAGAGAACTTTATTTTTTTAAAACATTACATTATAAGGAGGCAAATGTGTCTGCAAATAGGTTTATTTTTTTGACAATCATTGGGAGGGAATAAGGGAAGCGAGAAACATGAGTCACTATAAAAAAAAAATTAATTATTCAGAAATTCTTCTTGGAAAGCTTTCATTACCGGGGCACCAAAAAAATTAACATTTTCTCCATGCTCATTGATATTTATTTTGTCCCCAAAACAATCAAAATGTAAGTTCACAATAAAAACAGTTTGGGAGTTTATAGTAAAATAATAGGCTATTAATTTGGATGTGTCAATTCATAACCATTGTGTTTCACTGGAGGAACTTGAGAGTCTCGTTAACAGTAACATTAATTTAAATGCCTTTATTATTGACTAGTTGTAGCTATATTCACAGTTAAGATACCATGAAGACCTAATCCTTGATCAAAAGGTCACATTTTTGAGAAATAAAGTCAACAGGTGAATGTTTAAGAAATTACTGTCTATCATTAAAAGAGCACTCTTTCACAAAGCTCTAACTACAAAATTACAAGCAAAGTTTTCTACGTTGCATCTACTTTACTGCTTTTTTATAAATCCCTCCCAGCACATTGTTCTTTGCCTTTTCACTTCCATTTAGTTCACTGTTTATAGTAACTAAGCAAGTAGAAAAAAAAGGCAGCTAATGCTGTGAGCAGATGGCTAGCATAGTCCCCTCCATGTGACTCCTGCTAACACTGAAGTCTGCTCACGACTACATGGTAAATAGTGTTTATCAGATGTGGGATCATTAGCCCTTTAGCCCCTTCATTAGCTCTTTGAATCCCACGGTTCAGCATTAATGAAACCATAACTTCCCATTCCTGAGGCCTCGGTACTACTCCAGCGGTTCCCTAGTAATGGTGTGTGTGTTTCCTGCAGCTCCAGTACAGAGCTTTGTACTGCATGCCCCTAGCATCAACCTCACACAGTCTTTGACACACACTGCTAAAGTTCTGCAATGAGCTGTGCTTATTAGAGCCCACCAGGATGGCGAGCTTCTTAGAATAATTAGCTCCCCTGAGAACAATGGCAGCCTTCACAGCTGGAAAGCTAGAAAAAATTTATTCTGAAGTATGGGAGGCACTGAAAAGGCACCTGTAATTAAATTTCTTTCTTACTTTCATTTGTGTCTATATTTTATTTTAGTTTTTTTTGTTTTTGTTTTACTTTTCATCTCCATCCTGATTAGCAAAGCGTAACTAAAAATTTGGTAATTACAAATACTACCTTGCTGAAGGTCCTGTCTTTAAGTGCTATATGACTTTAACCTTGCTTTTCTCTTTTAGGACAAGCTCAGTAGATAAATATTATACACACACATACACAAGACTTGTGAAAAAGCAGAGTTGTTTAGAATCTTCACTATATAGACAAAATGCTTGAATGTACTCTGATTTTTACATAGGGCAACTCTCTGCCATTTCCACTGAAGTATAGTCTTGATTTTAGTATGAGGCCATTCTCCTGTTACCTCTCATTTTCCCCTGATATTTTCCTATTCTTCTCCTGTTTTTTTCCCTCTATTATCCTACTCCAGCCTTCCTGTTGATAGCTGCCCATCTGTTGACTGTTGTTATGAATATACCAATTATCATTTTAATGGTTTCCAACTTCTCTCAAGTGGTGTGGGAAACTGGGTAAGCAACACATAGCAGGCGGCAGCAACAGCATATTACTGCAGATGTGGATAACCACGACTCAGTTGACTTGATGGGCTCAGATTACATTTCACATTCATGTGGGAGAATGAGGTAGGGTCTTACACCATCCACTCTAATGTGCAAATATTTATCTAGTCAGTGGCCATCTCTTGAGTCACAACACTGGTTTATATATGGAGCTGCGACTGTAATGAAGATCAAAGCAGTCCGTAATTCTTACATCCAGACTTGGGAAAAGCATGTTTTGAAGGTCGCTGGGGAACAGAAATACTAATAACTATGGTAATTAAAATTATCTTGCAGTTTCCAGAGTTCTTTTATAAACATCTTAATGAGTCAACTATGAAAACAATACAAGACAGTCTGTTCAAATAGCTGACACTACAGCCTCAGAATCTCTGAATCTGGGATTTTAAAAAAATCTACAATAAAGTCAAGATTTTTTACTCCTTAATTTTCCTGCTCTGAGGCTATATTTGCACAACACAATCAACCCTGTTGTTTCAATCAAGTCAGTGAGAAAAAAAAAAAGTCAGGAGAACCAGATGTTTGGCATTTTGTATATGAAACAGCTGGTTGATTGAATTTTTCATTTTCAAACTAATCTTGCTGTCATGATATAGAAACATCCTGAAAACTGATTTCTTTTCTTGTGAAATGCAAATAGCTTCCTTTAGAGGCATGTTATCAGTTTAGCTACCTTAGAATTAATAGGAAATGGTTTAGATTGGGTAAAGTTGCAAGTATAGATAGTGGGGAAAAGAACACAATTGGCGTTCAAGGAAAATTAAATTGTTAAAATTTACAGCAGTGCTATTGAAGCTTATCTTAAATTCTATTCAGCTGCAGTATCATTACTGCAACAGATAAAGAATCAACTACTAGTTGTTTTGATTTTCAAAAGGAGATTTTAAAAGAACTTTCCAGTTATGGAATTAACCATTATTTGAATCTGTGATTTTGCCACATTAAAATTTGAGTTTAATTTTATAAGTATCTATCCCTTTACTATTACAATTTTGTATTAACATAGAATTTTATATTTCTCAAGGAAAATAATTTTTTTAAAGCATTGTTCATTTAGCCTCTTAAATAAAGATATTCCACCACAGAAGAAGTCTTACATTGGCAAATTTCAACACTATAAACACAAATATGTGCATGACAAAGACACAATAAGGTTAAGTAAATGTTATCACCAGTTTTTCTAACAGACTCTTTGTCAGTCTATAAACATACAATGCATTCTAATTTTTGAGTCTTTAATTATTAGGTTTATGTTTACCCATCCAGTATGTACCTGTAGCAAGTGATACAGTGAAATGAAACAATTATCTGGATATTTCAATGCAGTATTTTGCCTTCATCATCCAATGATTCATCAATAAAATATTTATTTAAAAATTGTTATACAAAAGATATTGTGCCAAGCACTTTTAGAATGCAAAAGTGTATGTATAATAATACCTGTGCAAGTAATACCACTATAAGGCATTAAATATTTAAACTTAGCCATGCAAATAACAACACGTAATTTTTAGGGAATTATTATTTTACGTAGAAGCAACTAGGAAAATGTATACTGAATAAGCTAGGTATTAACATTGAGTATAATTCTAAAAAGTGGTGATGAGGAGATGACATTCCAGGTAGACTGAATAATAGGAACTGGAGAGAGCACTGTCAGCGGTGAATGTTAGATCTATCTGTACATAGCACCAGCAGCAGCAGTGACACGGTTAGAGAGAGAATATAGGCTATTAATGATTAATTCTTGTACTATAGAGAGCATTTAGTAAGCAGATGGAATTCGGTACAAAATATATTTGGTACGATACAGGCAAAGTAATACAGTTACTCCTTGAAAAACTGAGGGCTGGGGGTGCCAACGCCCACACAGTAAAGAATCCCACAGGTGGGCCTCCACATCGTGGGTCTTCCCTCAGATCTTGTAGTACTGTAATGTGTATTTATTGAGAAAAGTTTGCACGTAAGTGTGCCCGTGCAGTTCAAACCGTGTTGTTCAGGGGTTAACTGTACACATAAAGTTATAATGTTTTCTCCTCACATGCCAAAGGATCACCTTTAAAATGGATCAGTTAAAAATCTTATCTCCAAAGAAGACATACAGATGGCCAACAGGCACACAAAAAGATGCTCAACATCGTTAATCATCAGAGAAATGCAAATTAAAACCACAGGTATCACCTCACACCTGTCAATGGCTATCATCAAAAAGAACACAAATAACAAATGTTGGTGAGGCTGTGGAGAAAAGGGAACCCTCTTGCACTGTTGGTGGGAATGTAAATTGGTGCAGCCACTGTGGAAAACAGTATGGAGGTTTCTCCAAAAACTAAAATTAGAACTACCATTACAACCCAGCAATTCCACTCCTGGTTATATATCTGAAAAAAATGAAAACACTAATTTGAAAAGATACATGCACCCCCATGTTCATAGCAGCATGATTTACAATAGCCAAGATATGGAAGTGACCTAAGTGTCCATCAACAGACGAATGGATAAAGAAGAAGTGGTGTACACGTGTACACACACACACAATGGAATACTAGTCAGCCATAAAAAGAATGACGTTTGCCATTTGCAGCAACGTGGATGGACTTGGAGGGTATTACTCTAGGTGAAATAAGTCAGAAAGAGAAAGACAAATACTGTATGATATCACTTACATGTGAAATCTAAAAAAATAAAACAAACTAGTGACTCTAACAAAAAGGTACACTCACAGATATAGAGAACAAACTAATGGTTACCAGTAGGGAGAGGGAAGGGGGACAGGCAAGACAGTGGTAGGGGATTAAGAGGTACAAACTACCATGCATAAAATAAACTACAAGGATATATTGTACAACACAAGGAAAATAGCCAATATTTTATAATAACTGTAAATGGAGAATAATCTTTAAAAATTGTGAATCACTACACGTACACCTGAAACTTATATAATAATTGTACATCAACTATACCTCAATAAAAAAAATCATATCTCTAGATGAGGTGTTGACAAAATTTTCAAGCCAAGGGCCAACAGATATTTTAAACTTTGCAGTCCACATACTATTTCTGTTATATGTTCTTTTTAAAAATTTTTGGATGAGCCATTAAAAATGTAAAAAACACTGTTAGGTCTTGGGTTGCATGAAAATGGGCTGGGAGCCAAATTAGGACTGGTTTATAGTAGTTTGGCAACCCCCGCCCTAGATGATGCCTACCTTGAGCTTGGGGAGATTATTTCTTATTTCTCATATGGAACACCCATAGCACCTAGCACAGTGAATGGGTACATTTTAAGCCTTAAAGAAATTACTGTATAACTAACACTGACTGATTTAAATAAAGAGTTACACTTAGAACAGGCAACATTTCATCCACTAAATCAAGGTGTTGACTTTAAACACTGGCAGGCATCTCTCACTTTAGACATCCAACTACAATAGGAATACCTAATGAAAGATTATCTAATGTGGCAAATATTGCTTCATCTGTTTCAAATTTAATTTAATTCTGCTAACCTTATTGGACAAGGAATTACTGTCATGGTGTGAAGATCTGGTCATGTCTTTGAAATGAGATCTTCATTATTTTGGCAGAAAATAGCTCTTTATTTAAACTTCTGTTCACAGATTATTTTATCAGTTTGCTACTTTAGATTAATGACTATTTATGTTAAAATCCATGAAGTAGTGTGTTGCCAGCAGGATAATCTTAATTTAAATTAATTTTTGCAAAAAGAGTAGCTTTCTTATCTAAGAACGTGCTCTATTTTTCTACACTAGTTGTGTCCTGCCTGCTACCTTCCATTATTCCACCAGCAACTGGACGCCCATTTTAGAATTATTTTTTTGAACAGTAGATTCTAGACAGGGTGAATTATATATAACTTAATAACTGCATGGAAATATGGATACTATAGCACTTTTCTTCTGTGAAGAAACTAAATGTTATTTCTTTATTACATAGGGAATAGAAGACATGTGCTATGTGAATAAGGAAGCACTGCTTTTGTTTTCAAGGATATCAGAGTCTAACGATGGACAACCAGCTGCTTTTTCCTCTTACTGTACCTCCAAATCTCCCCACCAGATACTTCTGTTGCTGTTAATTTCTACGTGATTTATATGGGCATGTGTGCTCCATATTCATGTGCTTTATACTCTTATTTGCTGTCACAACATCCTAGGATTTCAGATTAGAAAGGGAGTAGTTTTTGGCAAAGCAGTATTTTAAATAATTACAAAAAAAAATAGGTGTGTGAGTATTTAAAAATCCCTATGAGCTAGAGTTATGAATAGAACTGTTAGATATACAGGTTGGACATCCATTTACTCAGGTGCTACACCTCCCACTTAAAATTTGGTCCAAATCAAGTTTTCTAACTATATGAAATTATTTAGAGGGCACGGTTGCATGTGTATATACATCTATTTAATCTTCGTAATAGTTTCTTTTAACTCTTAAACTCTCTTTATGTGTTCCCTATGTGTGATCCTCTAGTACAGCGGTTCCCAGACAGTGATTCCTGGACCAACAGCATCAGCACCCCTTGAAGACACACTACAAATGCAAATTCTGGGGCACAACCTCAGATCTGCTGAACCAGAAATCTGGGAAGGGAAGGAACAATGTTTGCATCAGTAAAGCTTTCTTGTGATTCTGAGGCATGCTCAACTTTGAGAACAACTGCTCTAGCAGAGGTCTAAAAGACATGACCTCCCTTAATTGCAGCTGCTATTGATTTCCTTTTCTGCTAACTCTAGGATTAAAATAGAAGCACTGTCTACAATCATGTGATAAATAACTTCTGTTTTTGAGGATCCCTCTGCACTACACTGGAGATCCTGTAAGAGACTGTTAGGGTACATTGTTCCCTTGCTATCATTTTCAGCAACTTAAAACTCTAGGATTCAAAAAGGTTCTGGGATGCAAGATACATTTTCAAGCCACTGAATTATATACCACATCGCTTGTTTGCTTAATGAGAACCAGGTGGCTCATTTTCAATTGCTACCATTTATTGCTTTGACATAGCTTGTTTTCCTTACTTTTTCACGGCTCTTCAATTTGCTTGTTATAATCTTACCCTCTCTGAAGATAAAACTAGGAATTTCAAGAATGGTTGGTGTGCTTTGCCTTGTGGTACATCTGTAATCAAGTGCTCTCAATGCCACAGAGAGTTTCATAAGGAGAAATGGAAATGAGCAGGTAAAGTGGGACAATGAATTTCTAAGATAGATACCAAGGTAAAACTTGAGCTGAGGACACTAATTTCACATATTTATTTTCATCTGAAAAGTAGAAAAATAATGTAATTCAGAATTTAATCTTGGTTCAAGTTATCACAAACAAATTGATATGAATGGCATTATGCTAAAATTTTTTATAGGCACATCTAGGAAATTAAAATATAGAATGCCCATATAAAGATAAACTCAACTTTAAAAGTATTTACCTAACATAATTAATCACTCACAATTTCAGGGTAGAATTTACTTTAATATATGGAATATGCCCATAAATAAATCAATCATGAAGTCTTTCAAAAGAATAAGCAAAATAAAGCATGTTAACTATGGAAGTTGTTTTACTGATCATGAAAATATGACATGCAAATTCAGACAAGGCCAGGAGTCACGTGACAGGCAAACTAATTGCTTACACTGAAACAAAAGATTTATTTTAATCAGTAAACTTTTATGTTACATATTTCTGCACTGCACACGCCTTTCATTCATCCCGGAAAAATTTTTACCAAAACCATCCTAGGTGCTGGGTGTACAGACATAAAAACAAACTGGTGCCTGCCAACAAAGGCCGCACATTGTTCACACAAGAAAGTCACAAGTTTTAAAAAATACTTGTTGCTAACTATGATGGCCTTAAGTTCTTTGAAAATGCATTATTAACAGATTTTAGACTAAATTTTACCTACTGAGAAGTTGATACTTATTACAGATTTTCCATAATTGCTTCAAAACTAGCTTTTAGCAATGAAAAGAACATCAGCTTTGGAGCAAGTTTTACCTTGTTTTTTTAATTCTAGCTTTTTTCTTTAATCTACATTATTCTGAACTAGCTATACGATTTTGGGTCTCAGTTTTGTCTTCTGAAAATGAGGGCAATGATAACTATCTGAGGGTCGTGGTTAAGGATCTAGACAAAATCCAGGAGAACTGCATCTTACTAGAAGTTAGGATCTATCAATAGTCTTAAGAAATTAAAAACAGAGTCTTTAATAAAACCTACCTTTGGGGAAAAAACCCTTAAATTTCCCATAAAGGAAAATATATCAGGTGTTGGGTATATAATCATTATACAGGAATACAATACCGTCTATAACCTTTTAGAGCAAAATGTGTTTCAGAATTGAGTAGTTTGTATTTTAGAAAGCTACTTAAGTGCATATAGCTTTTGAAGTAATACTGTAGGTTGGTCTCTCCCAATACCTTGCAATCAGGCACATTAATATTTCTGCAATGTAACCATGTACAGGAGGCATGAGGACCCATCAAGGCACAGGGACTGCCAAGTATAAAGACGCTGAGTTGGGAACATTTTAGTGTTCAAGGAAAAAACACAGAGGCAAGGTGTGCCTGTGTCAGTGTAACCAGGTAGGAGGGTGAGAGGGGAGGTGGCGATGGGCCTGATGGCCATGTCGGCCACGGAATGAACATGGCTGTGACTCAGTGTGACAGGGAATCACTGAGAGCTTTGGGCATCGACGTGACATCTTTGATTTACATTCTAAGAGTAAACTTTGGCTTCTGTACTGAGAACAGACTGGCATATGGGTGGCAATAATAATAGAAGCAGGAGGGAATTCCATGGCAGTCCAGTGGTTAGGACTTGATGCTTTCACTGCCAGGCCTGGGTTCGATCCCTGGTGGGAGAATTAAGATCTCACATGCAGCATGGCCAAAAAAAATTTTTTTTAATAAATAAAAATAGAAGCAGGGAGAACATTTATGGGGCTTTTACTAAAATCCAAGTGAGGAATTATGGTTGTTTGGATTAGGTTAGTGGCCATGGAGTTTTGGCGGGGGAAATTAAGGTCAAACTGGTAGAATTTGCTGATAGATTGGATGTGGGCTGTGGAAAAAAAAAATGTTTCACTAAGGATTTTTAGCCTGAACAACTCAAAGGATAAGATTGGCATTTACTGAGATGGGAAATACTGTGAGATCAGTTGATTTTAATATTAAAAAAAAACTGTCAGGACTTTGGTTTTGTCTATGTTTAGTTCTTATGTCTACCACGCATGTAAGTGGAGATATCATATAGGCTTCTGAGTCTACAGATCAAGACAGTTCTAGGCTGGGGAGATACATTTGGGAGTCTTAAGTGAGATGACTGTATATAAAATCATGAGATTGAATGATGTTATAGAGAGAAGATCATTACTTTATAAAGTCTTTATCTTATGTAAAGACTTTATAGAGGGAACAGAGAAGACTGCTAGGTTTGACCACTCATTCTGGGTCTAAACTTTGGATATTTGAGACTACCAGGATCCAGCAAAGAGAACTGAGAAACAATAAGATATAAAGCAAGATAGAGGAGTGTCCCAGGACCAAGTGAAGAAAGTATTTCAAAGAAGAGGGCGTGAATATAACTGTGTGAGAAATCAAGTAAGATGATGACTGAGAAGTGACCATTGGCTAAAGCAACATGGAAGTCACTGATGACCATCATGAGTTATTTCATTGGTAAATGGTAGATGTCAAAACCTAATTGAGTGAGTTCAAAAAATATGAGAATGTGAAAGTTGGAGAATACAAATATAGACAAAGCTTTAAAGACCATTTGTTGTTAGATGGGCATAGTAATGAGACGGTAGTTGGAGGAAAACATAGGTTCAAAGGAGAATTTTTTTTTTCCCCATTTTAGAAGTTAAAACAGTCTATCAACAAGTGTGATGGTGATGGAAATGACTCAGCAGACAGGGCAGCTTATGATACAGGACACAGATGCGAGACTTGAAGGATCAGTTTCCCAGAGGTAGGTGGGAAGGCATAGGATCTAGTGCACAAGTAGAGGGACCAACCTTGCTGGGAATACAGACAGCTCATCTATGGTAACAAAGGGGGAGGCGAAGTATATAATGACAGATGCAGGTAGGTATAAAGAGATATTAAGATGGCAATTTATGGAATATGATTGAAACAATTTTCTCAGTGAATTAAGAAGGAAGGTGGTTAGTTCAGAGGATTAGGGAGGGATTTTGAAGACTGGTGGAGAGAGAAGAAGGTAGGAGTCACCTAGCAGAGTGGGAAGGTGCATGACCTTGGAGTGTGTAACAGAGCTGAGACTAGCTGTCATTAATTAAAGTGAGAATTGTGGGCATCTTAATGTATTTCTCCAGCAAGTTCAAGTGTCCAAGGTTATACATAAAGTAGATTGAATTTAATTTAGCTTAATTTTGCATTTAATTTTAACAGAGAGAATTAGAGACAAAGAGTTGATTGTGTATAAAAGGGTGTGACTATATGTTGGACCTTTGAATCAAACATGTATAAAGAACATTTTAAAAGAGGGGGAAAGAGCCATGTAAAAGTGATATCTTAATGGATTGTAAATATTCAAGCGGACAGAAAATTATGGAGTCATTGTACTAACAGGAATGGTCCTGAAAGACAGGTCCTTTTTCCTTATTGTTAGCAAAAAAGATGAAATAGACAAAAAAATATTTTGAGGGGAGGAAGTTGCATCTAACACCTCTTTCTCCATGTAACAACCATGAAACCAGAGTAATAACAAACAGGCAAAAAAAATACAATTGCTTACATTTTTCTTTCATTGAACTTTCATGTACAGTCACTGACTCTTTGAACACTGGTATAGGTAGTCCCATAGAAAACACACACAATTCCCAAGAATTGCATACCATTAAGAATTTTCTCTTAAAATGTATACATGTAGGCAAGTCTTAATGTGTTGGGGGCCAACAATATAGAGCTGGGAGTTCCCTTAATTAGCTCCCACATGGATTAAAATGTTTATTAAAGGTAATGAATAAAATTGTGTTAACTTGAAACTACATATAGATTCATTTTAGAACTCATACAACTACCATTGATTAGCATGTAGCCCATCAAAAGATTTGTGACGTAGTAGTATGCTACCACTGACACTGTTCAGACATGCTGCTGTTTAGAAATGCTTCCACATGATATTAACAACATGCAGACCACATTTTCTAAGCTTTATTCACCCCTTATTAGTAAGCTTTTCTAAGCTTTAATTCACCCCTTATTACCTGTACCTGAGGTAGAATGCTCTCATTACTCTACTCTTAATATAACCAGAAAACCCTTACCCTGAACAGCTAAGTCATTCAGAAAGAGATTACTGTGGAGGAAAAGAACAGTGAACCGGGTTTGAGATCCAGGATAGAGGGGGAATTACTCACGCGTCCACAGGATACTTGTGGCAAAGATAAGTGAGTGGCATAACTACATGCCAAGAGCTTCTACGCTGTACGTCTTAAGGGAGAAGGAGCTACCATGTCTGGACATGGCAATGAAAAGCTAGATAGACTTCGGCTCCGCGCTAAGCCCAGTGGATCAGGACTGATGAGTGATACAGGAGAGAAGGTTATGGCCCTTTGAGAGGGCTGCAGAGAAGGCAGTAGCATCGCAACAGAGCCAGCATCTGGCTTTCCAGATGTACAGGATGGTGCTCACCTCGATCTATCTACGCTGTACAGAAAAGGCATAATACAGCTGAAAATAGGAGGTAAGTCTCTGACCTAACACTGTCATCTATATCTCATCCCATATGCACTTTTTAAACAGCCCCAACCCAAATAAGATGTGAGTGTGTGTCTATGTGTGTGGTGTGTGTGTGTATGTGTATGTATGTGGGGTGGGGAGAGTTGATTTCTAAGATTTGTATAGGCGCTGTTTATGTAGGAGCCAAATAAGGAAAGTAATGGTTACTGTCCTTTATCCAACAAGTGATACATATCTATCCCCATGTTATTCAAAAAACAAAATACAGTTCAAATCTTATGTTTTTACTTAAGAATCACACTGCACTAAGTGCCCCTCTTAGATGAAAAATATAACATCCAAAATCCTGAGAAAGCATTGCTTTCTCAACTGGCAGTCTTGCCTTTAATCACTTCCCAGGGCAGGCAGTTTTATGTTTCCTTCTTGTTAGATATACCTATAGATATACAAGAACAGTTGAGAAATAAGATCCTCCTTTTGGAATATCAGAATTAAATTTTACTGGATAATGTCTTGATATTTTGACAGTTTATTATATTCAGGGTTCTATGCTAAGTGCTTCAAATTGATGATCTGCTGTCTACCTTACAGCAATTCATTGAGGAAGGTATAATTATTAAGCTCAATTCGCAGACAAGGAAAATAAACCTTGGAAATGTCAAGTAAACGGCCCAAGTTGACAGAGCTGGCCAAATAACAGGGCTGGTATTCAAACTTGTGTTATTTTACCTTAGTCAGCAAAATGAAAGTAAGATTACACACTAGTTTTCATTACTACTAAACATTAGATATTAAGTTCTCTACCAGCAACATTCTGAGTATCTGCAAATCACTCCACTCTACACAAGAAAGCCTTCAGAGAAAGGGGAAAGCAGAGTTACTCCAAAAGGCTACAAACCAACACAAACAATAACCAAAAGATCAGTAAAGACATAATCCAGATTCTTATTTAGACCTCACCTTATCAAAATATTAAAGAATTTTTTTCTTAATAAGTATTTTGTATCTCCAAGACATATCACTTATAATACTGTAGAGAAAAAATACCATTTGCTCATTCTGTATTTTAAAACACTGGCTCTCAGACTGAGGTCTCAGAAAGTACGGGCTCTGATGAAACTGCCCCTACTCTTTTTTGGCCAGAAATGGGTAATAACAAATGAGCTGTATTTAAATAAAATTTAATTTTATTAAAAAAAAAATAGGGCTTCCCTGGTGGCGCAGTGGTTGAGAGTCCGCCTGCCGATGCAGGGGACACGGGTTCGTGCCCCGGTCCGGGAAGATCCCACATGCCGCGGAGCAGCTGCACCCGTGATCCATGGCCACTGAGTCTGCATGTCAGAAGCCTGTGTTCCGCAACGGGAGAGGCCACAACAGTAAGAGGCCCACGTACCGGAAAAAAAAAAAAAAAAGCCAGTGCTGAATTAAAAATTTTCAAATCATATCACTGCAATAAAGTGATTCAAGAGGCTGAAACTAAGCTTTCCTTTTGTCCAAATTATTAAAAGAACTTACTGTATGTCTCCTTACTTTTTTACATTTACTGCAAAACACAGTTAATTGATTTCTGTGTGTGATGTGTGTGTATGCATTTGTCTCCCATAGCATACTATTAATGTTTAGGGTACAGACTATTTGAAGTCCTCCATTTTATTCATATTTAAATAAAGACTTAGTACAGTGCTTCAAGAGTAATCGCTGTTTAATATATAGTTGCTTAATGACATTCTAAAACTTCTGCCAAATGCTGATTTGCTATGTTGTAATTCAACTGTGAACTCCATTTTACATGTGGTAGTATATGAGAAAAAAGGATATTAATATATGTACACATACACAGAATGTATTTAAAAGGGTATAATATACACAGATGAAAACTTGTATATAAATATTCATAGCAACATTATTCATAACAGCCAAAAAGTGAAAACAATCCAAACGTCCAAACAATGGATTCATAAAATGTAGTCTATCCATACAATGGAATACCATTTGCCCATAAAAAGTGAAGGAGTACTCAAACATGCTGCAACACAGATGAACCTTGAAAACACCACGTTATGTCAAAGAAACCGGTCACAAAAGACCACAGGCAAACATATAGAGAAAGAAAGTAGATTAGTGGTTGCCTAAAATCAGGAGCGGGGAGTGAAGAGAATGGGGAAACGCACTTGTAATGGGTACAAGGTTTTTGGTGAAGGTGATTAAAATATGCTAAAACTGTTTGGGGTGATGGTTGCACAATTCTATGAGTGCACTAAAGTCACTGAATTGTACAATTTAAATGAGTGAATTGTAAAGTATACGAGTTACATATCAAAACTGTTAGATGAAATTTTTTTTAAATAAAAAGGGTTTAACATACAATCCCTTATATTCCAGATTCACTTTTTCAATGGCTCATAGCAAGACACTGTTCTAGGATCCAGAGTTTCAGCTGTCATTAAAACAGACAATGGACCTCTGTCATTGACTTTACATTCTACGGAGATTAAGCGCCAGGAAAAGCATAACTAAGGAAAAAGGATAGAGGGTGCCAGAAGGTTAGAAAAGGATGAGCTGCCATTTTGACTTGTTGTCATGGGAGATTCCACTGATGTGGGGTAGAGGCCTCCAATCGGAGGCAAATGAAAGTACAGTTTATGTACAGCAATCAGAGCCACCTGTGATGAACAGATGCTCAGCAGGGCCTGAAATTTTGATATTTTTTTAAAAAATGAAGTGTAAAAATAAAATTAGCTACAAAAATGAGTATTTTTTGAAATGACAATATAAATCACAATAAATTAGAAATTTTTAAATAGCTGATAAATAACACAAATACTAAAAAGTCCAGGAACCTCATAATATATTTTATTAACTGTCTGACACGCTTATGTGTTAATTTTTCTACATTTTTTGGTTCCATTCTGTTGAAAACCTCTCATATGTTAATGACTTCCTAAAAAGAGAATGAAAGGATAATTCATTCTTTTCTCTAGGTAGTTGATCAAAATTTGTTCTTCTTTACTGCTGGATTAGAAAATTATCTTTCTTTTTTAAAGTAGGTACTATCAATATCATGTGAATGTTTAGGATAACGACAAACTTTTGAGAACTTTATAGAAGTTCTTTTCATATGTAAACTATAAAATCTCAGGGCATTTTAATTTTTCTTGTAATTGTAAAAATTCTTTGAACTGACAGCAATAATTAATCAGGGGGCTTCCCTGGTGGCGCAGTGGTTAAGAATCCACCTACCAATGCAGGAGACATGGGTTAGAGCCCTGGTCCGGGAAGATCCCACATGCTGTGGAGCAACTAAGCCCGTGCACCACAACTGCTGAGCCTGCGTGCCACAGCTACTGAAGCCTGCGCACCTAGAGCCCGTGCTCCGCAACAAGAGAAGCCACCACAATGAGAAGCCTGTGCACTGCAACGAAGAGTAGCCCCCGCTCGCCGCAACTAGAGAAAGCCTGCGCACAGCAATGAAGACCCAATGCAGCCAAAAATATATTTTTTTAAAAAATAATTAATCAGTTTGTTATAGATGTAGACTCACTATAGTGCTATCTTACCAGTTTTAAGTTATCTTTGTTACTATCATTATTTCATGTTAAATCAGCAGGAAATTGAATAGAATGTGGAAAAAAATTTAACTATTCTCTCCTTTTCATTAATTGAATTATCAAACAACTTAAGATTCTATTCATTACTTCTTTTCAAAATGTATCTCTTTCAATGAATTACTGCTTTAGTGGGATATGATTTTTTTCCTTTTCATTTCGCTTCGTTATCAAATTTCAATTGATTTCATTATTCATTCCTATCACTTTTCTTTCAGAGACTGTATTTTTATCGTAACTCTTCTCGGTTCTTTTATAATGAACTTTTTAACATGAGAGTACTGTATATATACAGCAAAAGTCTAATTTCTCATGTGTTTTAATGAAATGTTTCTAAACATCATTCAATTACATTTAAAAATTATCAAGTTAAAATTCTTTTTTTCAATTTATTTGTGTTTGCATTTGTAAAATATCATTGTTCCCGTATTGCAAAGATTGATTGACATGACTGTCACATTTATGGAATGTGGCTGTAGGGAGATTTAGAAAAAATATATATCCTTTTTTCAGTTACTTCCATGTATAGTCAAGTTATTGCTTACTGTTTTGGTGCAGGAATGGATTACCAGGAACCTTCCTATTGGAGACTACATTGACATTGCTGACATCTTTAATGATGGTAAAGAAAAAATGTTTTATATGAATATGTTCTAAGGCCTCACTATTGTCACCTGGCAGAAGCAGATAGGTGAAAGGGTAAGATGGTGTGAAAAAAAGGCAACAACCCTAACTAACTGTGGTTAAAGTATCTTCCTTTTAATTAAATGGGCCTACTGTAAGGACCCTACCCTTACTAAGGGTTTGTGCAAGTGAGGAGCTCTGAAACTTAAGTTTCATTAGCTATGCAGTGAATTCAACACTAGAGGCCAGCGAAGCCGGAGCAAAGACATGGAGATGGATCTGGTGGGAGAGCCAGAAGAGGTAAGACCCTGTAGAACCTGCTGAAGATTTTGGATTTGATACTAAGGTAGCAATTGGAGGGCTCATAGAAAAGAAGTAACCTTATCTGATTACTTGTTAACAGTTGCTTTGGCTGCTTACAGGAGAATAACCTTTTGGGGATAAGCGAAGACTTGTGGGGCCCAGTTATGAAGCTGTTTTAGTAGTTCAGGTGTGAGATGATGATGGCTTCAACTAAGGTATTACCAGTAACAGTTATAGAGGTGAAACGTGCTTAGATTGAGGCAATATTTTGAGGTAGTATACAAAGTATTGTTGAGTGGTGTCAAAGAAAGAAATAAGTCAGAAGGTTATCAGCATCTTTGTTTTGGGAGAATACATGTGCCATTTCCAAGATTGCTAAGAACGAGGAAAGGTTTCGGCCATGTACATTTTGGGATGCCTGTTGAACATAGAAGCAATACTCATTTTTCTAATCCATGGGCACAGTACATCTTTCCATTAGTTTGTGTTGCTTTCAATTTCTTTCATCAGAGTTTTATAGATTTCAGAGTACAGATCTTTTACCTCCTTAGGTTTATTCCTAGGTATTTTATTCCTTTTGATGCAATTGCAAATGCAATTGTTTTCCTGACTTCTATTTCTGCTAGTTAGTGTATAGTAATGCAACAGATATCTGTGTATTAATTTTGTATTCTGCAACTTACTGAATTTATTATAATAGTTTTTTGGTGGCTTCTTTAGGATTTTCTATATATATTATTGTGTCATCTGCAAAAATTAGAGTTTTACTTCTTCCTTTCCAATTCAAATTCCTTTCATTTCCTTTTCTTGACTAATTGCTGTGGCTAGAACTTTCAATACTATGTTAAATAAAAGTGGCAAGAGTATGCATCCTTGTCTTGTTCCTCATTTTAGAAGAAACGCTTTCAACTTTTCACTTTTGAGTATAATGTTAGGTTTGTCATGTAGAGCCTTCATCATGTTGATGCATGTTCCCTCTATACCTCCCTTTGTTGACAATTTTTATCATTAAATGGATGTTGAATATTGTCAAGAGCTTTTTCTGCATCTAGTGACATAATGATTTTTATTCCTCAGTTTGTTCATGTGTTGTATCACATTGACTGATTTGCAGATATTGAACCATATTTGGGATAAATCCCACTTGATCATGGTGTATGATTCTTTGAACATATTGTTGAATTCAATTTGCTACTACTTTGTTGATTTTTGCATCTATGCTCATCAGGGTTATTGGCACGTAATTTCTGTGTGTCTGTGTGTGCTGTCTTTGCCTGGTTTTGGTATCAGAGTGATGCTGGCCTCATAGAATGAGTTCAGAAGATTTCTCCCTTTCAATTTTTTGGAATGATTTGAGAAAGATAGATATTCTTTAAATGTTTGATAAAATTCACCTGTGAAACTATTTGGTCCAGGACTTCTGTTTGTTGAGAACTTTTTGATTACTGATTCAATTTCATTACTGGTAATTAGTCTGTTCATATTTTCTATTTTTTCCTGGTTCAGTCTCGGGGGATTGTATATTTCTGGGAATTTATCCATTTCTTCTAGATTGTCCCTTCCTAAGTTGTTCATAGTAATCTCTTATGATACTTTGTGTGGTATCAGTTGTAACTTTTTCATTTCTGATTCTACTTGAGTCTTTTTTTCTTGATGAGTCTGGCTATAGGTTTATTCATTCAATTTTGTTCATCCTTTCAAAGACGGAACTGTTTCATTGATTTTTTTCTGTTGTTTATTTAGCCTCTGTTTCTTTTATTTATGCTCTGATCTTTATTATTTCTTTCCTTCTACTAATGTTGTGGTGATTTTTCTAGGTCCTTTAGGTATAAGGTTAGGTTAAGATTTTTCTTTATCCTGCGGTAGACTTGCACCACTATAAGTTTCCCTCTTCGAATTGCTTTTGGTGAATCCCATAGATTTTGGATTGTTGTGTTTCTATTTTCATTTGTTTCCAAGTACTTTTTAATTCTCCCTTAATTTCTTCAATGACCTATTGGTTGTTTAACAGCATATTGTTTAGCCTCGATATGTTTTCATTTTTTGCAGTGCTTTTCTTATAGTTCATTTCTGTCTCATAGCCTTGGGGTTGGAAAAGTTGATTTGCTGCAACTTCAATCTTCTAAAATTTATTAAGACTTGTTTTGAGGTCTAGCATGTCATCTATCCTGGAGAATGTTTCACATGTACTTGAAATAAATGTGTATTCCTCTGTTTTTGGATGGAATGTTCTACAGATATTTATTAAGCTCATCTGACCTGACGTGTTGTTTAAGGCCAGTGTTTCCTTATTGATTTTCTGTCTGGATGATCTTTCCATTGATGTGAGTTCAGTGTTAAAAGTCTCCTAGTATTATGTTACTATCAATTTCTCCCTTTATGCTTAATATTTGCTTTATGTTTTTAGGTGCTCCTATATTTGGTGCATACATATTTACAATGTCATATCTTCTTTTGGATTGGTCTATCATTATGTAATTTCCTTAATTTGTCTTTTGTACAGTGTTTGTTTTAAAGTCTATTTTGTCTGATAAAAATATTGCTACTCCAGCTTTCTTCATTTGCATTTTCAAGAAATACTTTTTTCCATCTCCTCACTTTCAGTCTGTGTGTATCTCCAGATCTGAAGTGAGTTTCTTGTAGCCAGCGTATATATATATATGGGTCTTATTTTTGTATGCTTTCACCCACTCTGAGTCTTTTGACTGGAACGTTTACTCCATTTACATTTAAAGTAATTATTGATAGGTATGTACTTATATACCATTTTGTTAATTGTTTGGCAGTTGTTTTTGTAGTCTTTTTCTTTTGTTCTCTTCCCTTGTGATTTGATAACACCTTAAGTGTTATGTTTGGATTCCTTTTTTGTGTGTGTCTGTATTTTGTTTTTGGTTTCTGGTTACCATGAGGCTTAAATATAACAACCTATATATATTTATGATTATTTTAAGTTGATAATCTCTTAAATTCAAACACATTCTAACAATCCTGAATTTTTACTTGCCCACCCACATTTAATATTTCTTACATATTTCACATCATTTTGTTTTGTGTATCCCTTAACTACATATTGAAGATACAGATAATTTTACTAGTTTTGTGTTTTAGATTTCCTAGTAGCTTTATACACAGTTGATTTACTACCTTTGCTATATGTCTGCCTCAACCTATGAGCTTTTTTCCTTCATAATTCTAATTTTTCTAGTTGTAGCATTTTTTTTTCCTTAGAGAAGTCCCTTTAACATTTCTTGATTTGGAACTTATTCTTTTGTCACGTTATTACTTAATTTTGGAAGCTTATTCCTTAATTTGGAACATATTCCTTTGTCACCACATTTTATTTATTTGTATGTATGCGATAGGTCAGTTATATTTCCTGATTTTGGAGAAACAGCTTTATTTAAGAGATGTCCTATGGGGCTCAGAAGCACACTCCCCTATGGTCACCAGAACTATATGATCTATGGTGCCCCCCATGTGGGCTGAGTGGGCCCTTCTGTTGTGGTGGGGTTGGCCAATGGGGGTGTGCTGGTAGGCGAACTCATCCCCAACCCTGTTTGCTGCCAGGCCCTACCTGGTACAGAGCTGCTGGCCATTGGTGGGCAAGTCTGGGTCCTGGAACAGCTGGTTGCATAGCCCAAGGAGTCCTGGGGCTGGTGGTGCTGGCCCACTGGTAGGGAGAGCTAGGTCCCAGGGCAGCTGGATGTTGAATACGTGGGGGTCCTGTGTATAGTCCTGGGCTCTCTGGTGGGTAGTTCCAGGTCCAGGTCACTCCCCCAAGTGACTTACTGGGTGATCTGGGGGAGCCCAGGACTGGTGCTGGCCTGATGGTAGGGTCAGGAACCCATGTAACTGGCTGCTCAGCCTGAGGGGTCCCAGACTGGTACCAACCAGTTTTTGGTGGGGCCTGGTCCCCACACTAGTAGTTTAGAGGGAGGACTCAAAAATGTTACTTTCCAGCCACAGTGTCCTCACAGTAGAACATTTTCCCAAAAATGGCAGCTGCCAGCGTCTATCTCCCCAAGGGGAGTCCCAGTGGGTGGCCTCCTGTCTCTCTGGAAGGCTCTCCAAGATCAGCAAGTGGATCTGACCCAGGACTCTTTCAAGTTACTGCTTCTGTACTGGGTCTCAGAGTGTGAGATTTTGTGCGTACCCTATAAGACAGTGTTTCTTTCCTACAGCTCTCTGAGCTCTCCTGTACCCAAGCCCTGCTGGCCTTCAGAGCCTGATATTCTGGGGGCTCATTTTCCTGGTGCAGGAACCCCAGGCTGGGGAGCCTAATGTGAGGATTGGATCCCTCGCTCCTCAGGGAGAACCTCTGTAATGTTAATTATCCTCCTTCTTGTGGGTCACCCCCACCCAGCGGTGTGTACTATGTCTTTGCCCCTCCTATCCATCTAGTTGTGGTTCCTTCTTTACATCTCTAGTTGTGGAAAATTTTTTTGCTAGTCTTCAGGTCATTCTCATCAATAGTTGCTCTGAAATAGTTGTGATTTGGGTGTACCTGTGACAAGAGGTGAGCTCAGTGTCTTCTTACTCCACCATCTTGGCCACTCTCCAGTACTGGATATTTGAAGTCTCCCAATAGAGTAGATCTTAACTGTCCTCACCTCACAAAAAAGATTATAACTATGTGAAGTGATAGGATACGTTAATTAACTTGATTGCGGTAATCGTCTCACAGTGTATATGTATATTACATCATCATGTTGCACACCTTAAAAAAACCTGACATTGTACAACCCAAACATACAATTTTCATGTGTCAATCATACCTCAATAAAGTTGGAAAAAAGAAAAAGTGATAACATGAGAAAATGAAAAGATAGGACAACGCATAATTCATTTTGCCTTCAGTCCTTCCTTATGATTAAATCAAAGGTACAGAGCATTGACAGAATGAATATTAAGAAGTGAAACAGAACACTTTATATTTTGCAGCGGTTCTGCTGTTCTAGTAATAAAAAAATACATATGCATGCATAAGCAACAAAATACAAACTGTATAAATTAAATGATCCACATATGAAGTAAATGTCTTATATTTGTTTTTAAAACTGTAAAAATTACTAAAGAGAAACCTCAACTAATACAGTCAGGAGGCCCAAAGGAAAAGCTCTCATGTTCTATGATGATAGCAGAGCCCAAAAGGAAGAAGACAGACTTCCACTTTCTAGTAGTGAGAACTCAGCCAATGAAAGACTATCACAAGTCAGCAAATGAAAAGCCACTATACCTCAAACTCAGTTCCTCCAATGGATGTTTGCTTGCTATAGGCCTCAGAACTTCCTTTTCCCTTCTATAAAAAGAGTTCTCCTCTCCATTTTTGTGGGAGAATTGCACTTGGGCCACCACAGTTGCAGACCTCAAATATCAATTCTTTGATGTTGATCCCAAGTAAACTCATTTTTACTTCAGAAATATTTGGCAGTCTGTTTATTTAAGGTCAACAAAACTGTCTTTGAACAACATGAATATAAGTGGTAAAGTTCATCCAAGAATTTAAATTTTTTTATTTGGAAAAGGGATTAAATGAAAATAAACACTATCACAAGAAACTACCTGAAAAGATAAAAATTCATATTTTAGTACCTTTAAAAGCACTTTATACCTGCTTCTTACACAACAAGCCCCACATTTTCACTTTTCACAGGCATCTACAAACTTATATAGCCAGCCCTAAAACTACATCAAATGTTGTTGAAAGGTCCTTGTGAGATGAGAAGGGAGAATTGAAAGATGTGTCTCTATCTCTATGTATAACAAAGAAAACTACAGATACTTTGATATGGAGATATTTGTTCACCTCTGTATTTCGAGTGCCTGTAACAGTTCCAGCAAGAGTAGGTACATGATAAATTCTGGAGAGAAAAAACCAGTGAATGAATAAGTAAATAAAGTTCTGTTTAAACAAAACATAGGCTGTGAATGTCGTAAGAATAGTAAGAAGCTCTATTAACAACTGTACAACTCTCTGCATTAGGTAGATATTAGAGTATTGCCTTAGTTTTTAATTCTGGGAAAAGTTTCTTTTAAAATTTAAACTAGTCATAATTAATATTTATTTTGACTAACAAAATGTCTAAATGGATAAAAATTCATGGGAATTTTTTAATCTGCTAACAGTTATAATAGAGCAGGATGGGCTAAGAAACAGCAAACATCTTTTACTATTTTTGTATTTTCAAGTTTATTATGTGTAGACTTCCTCTTTTAGCTTGAACAAGTAATGAGCTTAGATGTCATCCCTCCCTTCCTTAAAAGAAGCTGCTGAGCATACTGAAAATTAATGACTTCTCAGACCCATCAAAGAACTCAGTTCCAGGACAAACTGCCACCCTGATATTTGGAGACAGGTGAATCCAGAGTCACAGCTGACATAAGCTTACTTGGAGCACAGCTGCGGGAGCCATAAACTAGCTGGAACTTACTCTGTGCAGGTCTCAGCCTATTGATAGTAATGCTGTTGTGTTAGAAATGCCTGGGGGCTCTCACCTGGGCCCAGGTGTGCTTCCCTGGACAGCTACTCTTTCGAAACCAATGTTAAGACCAATCCTTGTGGTTCTTATTATGATTGCGAGATGCTCTTTAGCAATAACCATTAGGAAGATTTGAAGGAAAGGAGTTTATTACTTGCAAGCCCTGGAGTGTACAAGGCACACCAGGGGGCACACAGCAAGGTCCCGGGTAGAGAGAGAAAGCGTGAGTATGGGTCTGGGGTCCTGCTTTTATTGGGGTCAAGGGTGGAGGGTGAGAGTTTCATGGGCTCAATATTGGCAAGTAAGAGGGAATTTTAAGCATGAGAAGAGAGAAAAAAAGAAAAAGAAAAGAAGCAGCCCAAATGGCCAGTAATAGAAATCAATCAGGATCTCTAAAACAAAGGAGCCTCATGGCCTGTAGTGAGAGAAGGATGTCCTGGCTCTTCCTACTCCTGTGGCTGGCAATGGGTTTATTAGAGATAGCCTTCCCTGAAGTAGATACCTCGCAATTGAAGCTTAAGTCAGGACTTGCATTGCAAAAAGACAAGCCAACTGTCAGGGCTCAAAATACAGAACACTTAAATGGTAGTTTTGACAAAATGCTGAAGGCTGAGTGTGGACTCACATGAGAGTACAAAACTCACGGGGTCCATAGTCATAGAAAGGCTACCTTTCTATTGGTTTTACTTCCAGGAATCGCACACGTTTCTCACTGTGAAGATCAAATAAAGATCCTCTCATGTTTCTAGCAGGGGAGGGGGAATAAATCATTGTTAAATATACCAGCATGCGCTATAACAAAACCTACTCTCCTGGGACAAAGCATTTACTAGTGGAGTATCTTAGTGAGGGAGAGAGTATTTCTCTAGTATTCCTGTCTAATCTAAGATTAAAAAGCTCTATCTTACGGAAGAATACTTGTGAAGAGTCTTAGGTCCACTAAAGGACAGAGATCTAACCTAGGGCTACTGAGTATTCCCTCCATCTGCCACGCCTTAATACTACAACAACAGGACTCCAATATAGTAAGAGCAGTTTACAGCAGAAATAACTACTACATGCAGACTGTCTCTGAGGATGAATATTTACAATCAAACAATAATTGGTATTGAGGTTACAAGGACCAAAGAGCTTTACCGGGGTCCTAAGAATTACAATTTGGGTAAAACCAAAAAAGTGTTTCAGGAAAGAAAAAGTTGGGGGCTTATAAAGACAAAAAAAAACACAGGATTATTAAAGTCACATGGTGAGAATTGGGATCGACTCTGACACAAGTCGGGAAATATTTGTCTTATAGGAATCATGACTTATTTTAGGGTAAAGATTCAGTAAGTATCTTGAGTTTCTGGTAGATCTTCTGGATGCCTTCACTAGGACAGTAAGTGGTCAAAAGGTCAGATTCCATCCAGGCTGAGATGTACACAAGTCACACTTCCTCAGTGGTCTCCCAGCTCTGTTTTAGAGAGCACTCTTAGCAATACTAACTCCATTTTGATTTTCCTCCCACAATAACCAGGTAAAAGTAAAGTACAAAGTCAAGAAAGGAGACAAAACAAGGAAACTAGAGGAATTTGAAGCTTCCAACTCCTAGAGCTATAGCAAACATTCAACACAGCCCAAGTCCTAGTGAAATTAACATTAAAACCTAACACTGATGGTGTATTTACCTCAGCCTCTATCACTGGATACAACATGCCTGGCTTTCATTAAAAAAATTACAGTGCAAGAAAAAAAAGGTGTTCTAAATAGACAAAACAAGTATCAGAACCAGATTCACAAGTAACAGATTTTGAAACTATCAGACACATAATTTAAAATAACTATGATTAATATTTTAAGGGCTCTAATAGGAAAAAGTAGACAACGTGCAAGAACAGAAGGGTAATGTAAGAGAGATGGAAACTCTAAGACGGAATTAACAGTAAAGGCTGGAAATCAGAAACAGGGTATCAGAAATGAATGCTGTTAGCTAATGCAGACTAGCATAGCTAACACCACTGAGCTTGAAGATAGATTTATTGAAACTTCCTAAATTTCCTAACCTGAAATGCAAAAAGAAAAACAAATATTAAAAAAAAGAGAGAGAACATCCAAGAACTATGTGACAATTTCAAAAGATGTAATGTAAGTTTAATTGCTACACCAGAAGAAGAATAGAGTGAATTAAGCAGAAGTACTTGAAGTTATTTGAAATGGCTGAGTCTTTTTCAAAATTAATGACATAACAAATCACAGATCCAGGAATCTCAGGGAACACCAAGAAGGATAAATACCACCCTTCTTCCCCCCAAAATCTACACTTAAACTTATCATATTCAAAGTACAGAAAGGCAAAGAGAAAATGCTGGACAAAGCCAGGGAGTAGTGGAGAAATACCTGACCCATAGATGAACAAGGATGAGGATGACACTGGACTTTTTTGTTAAAAACTAGGCAAACAAAAGTGTAGTAAAATATTTAGAGTGTTGGAAAAAAAAACAAACAAACCTAGAATTCTGTATCCAGTGATATTATCAAAAGAGAAGAAAATATACATTCTCAGGCCAAAAAAAGAAAAAAACACACAAAAACAATATAGAATTCATCTTTAGGAGACCTATCCTCCAAGATAGGTCAAAAATTTTCTTCAGAGAGAATGAAATTACATAGATCAGAAACTTGCTCTACATAAAGAAGAACATCAGAGAAGGAATAAAGGTGAATGACATCAATACCATAAAAGAAGAAAGGGAGGAACTGGGATTACAGGCATCCCTTAGAGATATTGTGGGTTTGGTTCCAGATCACCACGATGAAGTAAGTTTCACAATAAAGCACGTCACACAACGCTTTGGTTTCCAGTACATATAAAAGTCCTGGTCACACTATACTGTAGTCTATTAAATGTACAAAAGCATTATGTCTAAAAAAAAAAGTGTGCATACCTTAATTTTAAAACACTTTATTGCTAAAAGATGCCAACCATATGAATCAGCGAGTCACAACCTTTTCCAAGAGTAACATTGTAAGCAGCTCTTTACAGGAAACCACCCTCAGCAGGAAGCCTCTTTTCCTGTCACTTTAGCAAAACTATTGTAACTAATTTTTTTTTTTTTGTAACTATTTTTTAAACCAGGCAACCCCATGCTCTACTCATCTCCAGCCCAAGCACACCTTTCAAATCTTTTGATCACACAATACCTTGCCTAACTTGTCGGTTCCTTCCATAGATCAAATAAGTAGAAATGAAGAATAAGTAATTAAAAGCTGACCAGCTCTCCTCCCCTTCATTAATCTCCTGAACAAACTGTGTGAATAAGATAACACACAGAGGAAGAAAACAAGGAGTTGAAAAGCCTGCACACGAGCCTGCACACAAGCCTGCACACTGTGGAGAATGGCAAAGACTGTGACCCCCTATCTCAATGATTAACTGACATTACTTCTGTTTCTCTTTAAAAAGTTTCATAGCTGAAAAGAATCTTGGGAAGTGGTTTTTGGGGGACGCTGAGTCCACCATCTCCACCATCTGATTAAAGGCACCTTTTCCCTCTACCATTTATGAGTATGTAGTTGATTTTCTAAGCAGCAAGGAGCAGGACCCGATTTACTCAGTAACAACAAAGATCACTGATCACAGATCACCATAATATAATAAAAATTTTTCAAATATTGTGAGAGTTACCAAAACGTGGCACAGAGACACAAAGTGAGCAAACGCTGTTGGAAAAATGACGTCCATATACTTGCTCAACGCAGGGTGGCCACAACCTCCCATTTGTAAAAAACACTGAAGTTCAATAAAGTGAAGCACAATAAAACAAGGCACGCCTGTACTGTTATAAGATACCTACGCTACACGTGAAGCCATATAGTGTTAATTCAAATTGGACTTTAAAATGTATATTGGAAACTCTAGGGCAATTACTAAAAGACTTTTAAAAATGAAATACAAGTTATAAGCTAAGAAAGGATATAAAATGGAATTTTATAATGTTCAGTTTTAAAACAGAAGGCAGAAAAAAGGGGAAATAAAAACAAATGCAATAGAACATAGTTACAAATACCGTAGATATTAATCCAGTTACAAATACTGTAGATATTAATCCAATTATACCAATAATCACGTTAAACATGAATTACTTTAAGTTATGAATTAAAGACAGATTGTCAGAGTGAAATAAAAAGAGGACCCAACTGTATACGGTCAACAAGAAACCCACTTTAAAGATTCTGATATGATAGGGTAAAAATAAAGGGATGGAAAGATATGCCATCCTAACCCTAGTGGAAAAAAAAAGTTGGAGTAACTATATTAATTTCATACAACACAGACTTCAGAACAGGGGATTATCAGGAATAAAGAGGGGCACTACAAAATAATAGGAGTAAATTCTTCATGAAGACATAGCATTAAAAATATTTTAAATTAAATTAAAAATGAAACAATATCTTTAGGATGCAATGCAAACAGTGGTTAGAGGGAAACTTATAGCATTAAATGTCTATGTTAGAAAAGAAAGATCTAGAATCAGTCTAAGCTTGCACTTTAGGCAATTAGAGAAGGAATGCAGTTTAAGACTAAAGCAAGTAGAAAAACTTAATAGAAAATCAAAATGAAAATAGAGAAAATTAACGGCATCAAAAGCTGGCTCTTCAAAAATTTCAATAAAATTATAAACCTCTACCAGGCAAACCAATAAAAGAGATAAGATACATATTACCACTATCAGAAATTCAAGAGGGAGCATCACTACTGAATCCACGGATACAGGAAGTATACGGGTATACTATGAAAACTCTATGCTCACAACTTTGCTAATTTAGATGAAATGAAACAATTCCTTGAAAGCCACAAACTACCAAATTTCACACAAGGAGATGGCAATAACCTGCACAGTCCCATAATTATTAAAGAAACTAAATCAATAACTAATAATGTTCCAAAAAAGAAAGCACCAGGCCCAAATATTTTACTGGGGAATTGTAACAAACATTTAAGAAAGAAAAATACTAATTTTTCACAATCTTTCCAGAAATTAAAACAGAGGGCAAACTTCCCTGATGCCAGTCATTACTCTAAGAACAAAATCAGATAAAGACATCAGAAAGGGAAAACCATAGACCAATGTTTCTCATGAACACAGATACAAAATTTCTCAACAAAATACTAGCAAAGCATATCCAACAATGTATAAGAAGTTACACAAAAATACTAAATGATATGTATTCTAGATATGCCAGGCTGGTCCACATTTTTAAATCAATCCACTAAATCAAGGAGCTAAAGAAGAAAAGTCATAGTCATACCAATAGATGCAGAAAAGCATTTAACAAAATCCAACACCATTTTACAGTAAAAAAAAAAAATAAAAATCTCTGAGCAAACTAGAAATAGCAGGCAACCACCAAAATATGACAAAAAATATATATGAAAAATCTACAGCTAGTATCAGATTGAATGAGAAACAATGCTTTTACATGTAATGTGGTAACATTCAGGATCCTGGAACAGAAAAAAGAACATTACATGACAATTAAGGAAAACTGAATCAAGTATACATTTGGTTAATATAGTAATATTAATTATATTATTAATTTTGATAAGTGCATTGTAATAATGTAAAATAACAGGGAAAACTAGGTGTGAGGCATATGTGAACTCTACTATCTTTGCAATTTTTCTGTAAACCTAAAACTGTTCAAAAATAAAATGCTCATTTTAAAAATACAATATCTTCTTAACCAACTTACTATTTAAGACAAGTCTTTTCTAATTAAAAAATACTTTCTGAAGTTCTTGAAATATTTTTAAACACAAAAATCTATCTGTTCAGTGTATTGCTTGATATTTATTAAGCTACACAGTGAAAGAGATCCACGTATTTAGGAGAACAACTAAATTTATTTAATGAGCAAAGTAAACAAATTAGTACCTAGAAAGAGATGTTTAGAAACAGTCTGTTGTAAAAGATCACTTGTAAGTTGAAGCACAATTTTTTTCACATAAACACTGTTAATGTTCAAATAAAAAATGAGTTGACAGAAATGTTTAAATCCATCATATGGTTGAAATATATGTGTAACAAAAACATTTATAACAATACTGTTCAGTATTCATTACAAGACTGTTGGAGTTTTTAAGAAGTATTATTATGAATGCAGATACTCTAGAATTTTTTTAAAAGCTTTGAGAGAAGAAAACAATAGTTTTTTCCACAATAGTCCTTGTGGAAATTGTGAAGGAGTTTCTTGTGAGTTTAAGGTTTCTAGCAACTGAAGTTCCTACAGAACTGTCATTTCATCCTACCTAAATGGAACTTCAACACATATGTCTTTTAAAAGTATGTTAGCCTGAGTAGAAATATCCTTACACAACAAAAGTCATTTATTTCACACAAGAGATGAAAAGAGTTTTCCAAACTGTGTGTGTGTGTGTGTGTGTGTGTGTGTGTGTGTGTGTGTGTATTAACACATACACATATATAAACTTATCGTAAGCACTGCATATGGGAGATCAGCCTGGGAATCCTGAGAGCAATGAAAGTAGTTTGTGAAGAAAAGACATTTAAACTAATACATTGTACTACCACAAAAATTTTCTTAGGATATCTTGTTAAGGCAATTGTTAAGGCAATGCACACACACATACACACAGAGTGTGTATGTGTCAGACAAACACAGATTGAAGTTTGGGGGAAAATTGAGTAATAGCTGCAAAATCTGTGCAGCTTTGATATGTCAGTAAGGATTCTTAGCTGCAAACAACAGAATCCATGCTGAACTGTATAGGCAGAAATTTTATTTGAGAAAAGGCAGCTCTCAAAATCTTCAGGGAAATGAGGAAAACCAGCGAGAAGCTATGTACCTAGAAACAATGTGCAACTGCATTTTGAGATTGAGATACCAAGAGAAAACACCAGCCTGAGACTAAATTCCAGGGCCTTCACTAATGCTGCTCTTTAAGAACCTCCAACACATATGTTCCCAAAGATAGATTTCATGCTCTTCACCTTCCCCACATAGCCCCTTCTAAACAAAGTCTCATAATGGTTTATCTGCTTAGAGAAGCAAAGGATACAGTCCATCCCTAATGGCAAGAGAGGATGAACTAATGAAGTCTGACTTCTGCCTTGGGCAGCAAATCTCATAAAGTGAAGATTTCTTCAAAATCTGGAAGAATGTTCGAAAGATGATAGGCAATCATAAATGCAGTCAATGTCTACTACACTTGTTTAGTTGCCTTTTAGGTATATTGATTTCACTTGATAATGTTGTTTTATAAAATAACATCAGCTTAACATCTTAGCTAGAATATAGTGAATACTCAAAATGTGGACATTATCATTGGTCTGTAAAACTTTTATATTTGTAGAAGCTTTAAACATTTATTGTATAAAGTACTGTAAGCCAATTCCTGCTACCTCAGTCAATAAAATGATCATTGCTGGATACTCAGCCTGATGCTAATAAAAATTCAAATTATATAACTGGTATATCTTATTCCAATTATAACTGAACATCCCATGAGGCTTAGTAATAAGAATAAAAATCACAGGTCAAAGGATACAACCATCTTGTTCAAATAATAGAATGCCAATAATAAATTTTAATGTTAGGAAGGTAAGTTTTCAAAACAATTTCTGTGGGACTGGATTTGGGAATCCTGCCTGGAGAAATTGAGCCCATTTATCAACATACTAACAACCCAGTTTTCATTCAAGAAAAAGCTGACTGCTAGATCTCAACTTGTGGTCAATTGATAAACTCTCACTTTGATACCTACTGGGAAGGTGGTTTTCCTTAGGCAGATCCTTTTGACTGTAACTCATGGCATTTCTCATTAACTCATGGCATCTCATTTCCTCAGACTTCTACATGTACTTTACAATGGAACTTTTAAAATTTCAAAATGGAAAGTAATGGAAAACAGTTTTATCCCCCAATTATTATTCAAATGTATTGTTTCCTTTTCATCTCTAACGTACATTTCATAGGCTTAAAAGAAAATCTTTGGAACTGTCAGTGGCTATTTAAAGTAAGTAGCTTCCTAAATAAATGCCTTGTCAGTTTGTATTAGAAATGCTTGCCTGATTAAAAAGGAGACAGTAATTAAGTGTTTGCCTGTTAATCTGTTATTCAGAAGTCATTAATGAAAATGGTTAATGGGTTCAAGAGGCATTCCATATTTAAATTAATTCTGTTGCTAAAAGCTAGACTAAATTTACACAATATTCAACACTCTGGGAAGTAAACTATTAAATTAGCCGAGACATTGAATGAAGAGGGTACCTTTCAAAGTCAGATTATATTTGTTTGCTGTCTTTTAATGTAATGCTACTAAACATTATTGGTAGTTTATTTTTGTTTTGTTTTTTAAGAAATAAAGTGAGAGATTATATTACTGTGAAAAGTAAAGCAGAAATAAAATGTCCCCAAGTTTGCCTTTGTATTCTCTAACTGCAATAAATTGCCCTTATGCTTTGGCTAAAGAGAATTTTAAAATACTGCAATGGAAGTAGTAGTTGAATGCACCAACTGTTGAAACAAGAGAGTTTGGATACAAACAGTGTCAAAATTGCCCCTCTTAATCTTTAATAAATAGAAGGTGTTTGGAAAACATAAGAATATTCCATGAAATTAAAATCTAAGCAGTATGAGAAGAAGGTAAGGATTCAAGCAGGAGTTATTACCTCAAATTCAACTTAGAATAGTTTCTCCTGACCTTAATATTAATCCTACTCACATTATCTACTAATTAGCTTCATTTTCCTTGTATATTTTATGCAACTCATCATTATGTGTTTTTATGTTTAAAAATGTATTTAATGTTCATCTTCCCATCCAGGCTAAACACTACATGAGGCTCTGGAATACATCATGTTTTTCCATAGTTCTAATTTTATCTTTAGTACAGTATTTAGCTCTAGTCAATAAATTTTTTGGTCGGCTGTATAGATGTGATGTTTCAATTGAAGGAAAATCATAGTAAAAATTAGAGGGGAAAAGGATCCAGATCAATATTAAATTTATTGGAGTGGAGGACCTAGTCGGTTGTCAATGCCTAGTACGTTTTTCTTAAAGAAAAGAGAGGAAAGGAGGAGACAGAGGAGAATAACCTTAAAAAAGGATCATACTGGGCTATTAATGTATAAAATAGATTTAATAACATCTATATCAATGGGATTTTATGAAGTCTAAATTCAGTCATTAATAAATGTGTATGGCATAAGCCTAGTATTAAGCAAACAATAAACATTTTTACCTTGAAAATAGTGAGATTTTCATTGACCATGTAATACAATGAGGTCACTGAACTCTAATTCAACAAAACTCACAATATCAACTTTTTCAGCAAAGGACTGCCATTCTGGTTGATAAATCTTTTCACATGGTATGGCAAATTTCTTGCATTATGTCAAATATACTACAGATTGAGGAAGGAGTTGGTTCTTTCTCAGAAACAGAAAATATTACAGGGTAAGACTACATTCATTTCTCAATTTACTTTTACAGAAAAACAAAATAAGAGGAAGTAACTTGGTCACAGATTGTAGAAGCAGATGCATCCTATCTCATCACAGCTTCCTTTGGTCTTATGAAGTCTCAGGAAGAACTTTACTCACAAACAGTATTTCCACTTAAGGCAATATTACAGTCATTGGGACCTCCTAATTCCTGAACCAAAACCAGTATCAGAATGGCACATGTTCCCCTAGGGAAAAAGCCAAATCATGCATTTCAAATGTCTTTATCTGCTTGGAGAGAAATGATGTCCATTATTTTGTTAAAACTGAAACCTGTTGTGAAGGTGAGGAAGTAAGGACTGACATCATATATGATGACCCATTTCTACCCCTAGTCAATCCATTTAATATAATGAGAAATAACATCAAAGGATCTTGCTTCTATGTAGAATTTTCACTTTTAGCAATTGGCCTGTTATGTAAACTCTTTGGGGATGGTTTTAACAGACATTTGACTAGTGTATTCTTGTATAAGGAACTGTGTTAGAATGATACATATTCATGGGCAATGCATAGTCTCCAAGTCCAAGAAGCTTACAGTCTGGGAGGCATAAAAACAAGAAGCTAACAATGACAAAACATCGTAGCAGGTACTTATAGAGAGAGTAGTTTACAGGTGAGTTCTTAATAAGAGATCCATGGAAGAAACATCAGATCTTTTATCGAGAAGCAAAGGCTCATCAGAAATGGTAATGTCTATATGAGAATGCGGAAGATAAATAGATCACATAAATAGGAGCGGAGCTTTTAGACAAAACTTTAGAACTGCAAAGTTTACACTGCAAAACTACATGGATATAACATGATAGTTCACAGAACTAAAAATAGGGCTCTAGAACTATACAGAAAGAACTGACAAACCAATTACCTTATTTCTGTGCTTTACATTATGTACTCATTTAATACATTTCCTTATTGAGTAGGTGCAATGATTATCACCATCACCTCCCCTGCATTTTACTTTTACTTTTAAAAGGTTAAGCAGTTTGTCCATATCACAAAACTACGAAGTGGATAAATCTCCATTTAGAACCTAGGAAAGCTGAATCAGAAATCTGTGCTCTCAGCCATTATTCTATAAGGTTTATTTAGTGTAAGATGAACAATCCTAATGAGGGCTAGCGAGAAGGAAGAAATAGGATTTAGATATTTAAAATTTCATGAGCCATGTTAAAATAATTTGGATTTCATTCTGAGAATAACACAGACCCAACAAACTCTTGTAAGCAGACAATTTCTGTACTTATTGGGCTAAATAAACACCTTTCAATTTGCAGTATGGCAAACAGATCTCAGGAAAGTTACACCAAAAGGCAAGGTCATAAAAAGCTGTGGATAACATTTAAACAAAACACAATGGCAGCCTTAGCTATAGATACTGCAATGAATGAAGAGATGTGGAAGGTGCCATGAGATATTTAGAAGGTTGAATCTACACGAATTATTACTTTGGAAGTATGCGGGGATAGGAGAAATAAAAGAGACAAAATGACTTAGGTTTAAAACTTGAGAAATAAAAGGATAATAGTCTTATTTACTGGGATGATAGAAGTGAGTTCATCTTTAGATACGTTACATTAAAGATATATGTGAGGGAATTCCCTGGTGGTGCAATGGTTAAGAATCCTCTTGCCAATGCAGGGGACACAGATTTGAGCCCTGGTCCGGGAAGATCCCACATGCCACGGAGCAACTAAGCCCATGCACCACAACTACTGAGCCTGCGCTCTAGAGCTCGTGAGCCACAACTACTGAAGCCTGCGTGCCTAGAGCCTGTGCTCTGCAACAAGAGAAGCCACCGCCATGAGAAGCATGTGCACCACAACGAAGAGTAGCCCCCACTCGCCGCAACTAGAGACAGCCCATGCGCAGCAATGAAGACACAAAGCAGCCAAAAAAAAAAAGATATATGTGAAATTACTAGTGTAAATATATACAGGTAGCTGGTCATATGGGATTTAATTAAAGGTTATAAGTGTTACCTGGGGTGAGTAAGCAGCAAATAGTCATTCACCGGTTCAACAAGTACCTACAAGGCACTTATGTACTAGACTATCGTGACAAAGCAAGTACAGTGCTGAATGTGATAAGGTAAGGTCTTGACTGACCCTAAGGAGAGATGGATAATAAACAAGTGAGCAAGGTAATTATAGGTAATGACTAGTGCTATTAAGAATATACTAAGTTATGTTGGTGAGAGTAACTCAGAGCAGCTACATTCACGCTGAGTGGTCATTTCATGGAAGGCTTCCCTGTGAAGGAGACACTGGAGGAAAAGTCACAGGAAAGGACAGCATGGTGATGAAGAGTGAGGAGCTGAAGTTCAAGAACTGGGTTCATGTCTCAGCCTTGCAATGTGGTAACCATGTAGATGTTCCAAGTTACTTAAACTTTTTTTTCGTTTTTTATTCTCTACTGTCTGTGAGTCTGTTTCTGTTTTGTAAATAAGTTCATTTGTATCATTTTTTGATTCTACATATAAATTATATCATATGATACTGTTTTTGTCTGACTTACTTCACTTAGTATGATAATCTCTAGGTCATCCATGTTGTTGCAAAGGGCATTATTTCATTCTTTTTTTACGGCTAATATTCCATTGTATTTATGTACCACATCTTCTTTATCCATTCATCTGTCAATGGACATTTAGGTTGCTTCCATGTCCTGGCTATTGTAAATAGTGCTGCAATGAACACTGGGGTGCATGTATCCTTTTGAACCATGTTTTTCTCCAGATATATGCCCAGTAGTGGGATTGCTGGGTCATATTGCTGGCTCTATTTTTAGTTTTTAAGGAACCTCCATATTGTTCTCCACAGTGGCTGTACCAATTTACATTCCCACCAACAGTGCAAGAGGGTTCCCTTTTCTCCACACCCTTTTCAGCATTTATTGTTTGTAGATTTTTTGATGATGGCCGTTCTGATTGGTGTTAGTCTCAGTTTCCTCAATTATAAAATAGCGGTGATAACAAATCTTATTGAGAAGGGATTAAGTGAAGTAGTCATGTGAATCATTTAGCACAATTTCAATCTTAAGGAAAATATTCACTAAACATTGGCAATAATTTTAAAAAATGCTAATAGGAATTACATTCTTATTATTTCACCCAGCTCACCAGGGCAGGAAAACAGTGTGGGTTTTCTAGGCCAGTGTGACTGAAAGTAGGCATTTGCCTATGTGTCCTCTCTCGGTGTTTCATTTGCAAATGTACAATGGTGGTGAGAAACTGACTTAGGGTGTTGGATTTAGAAACAGCAACCAGCAGGCTCACCTTTAAAGCACATAGAGGACATAAAGGATTTGGGACTCAGAGTCATATTGTATATAAACTGAAATCCCTCTTATACATAAATCTACCCATTATTGTATTTTGTTGTTAAGTAAGCCTGAGTAAACATTTTAATGTGTTTTCTAATGACTTCAGTGGCAATTAGGCTTGTTAGTCGTTGTTTCTAAAGACCTCTGTGGTCCAGGATAATATGAATTGTTTCCTTATTCAGCAGGTTGATAATGACTTCATTTCTTTTAAAGTATTTCATTTTCAAAATTATTTACTGTTCTCTGCTTATAAACAAAAGCATAAGCTTGGCTTTTATCCAAAGAGAAGACCACAAGGATCTTTGATTATCTAGGCACCGCTGGGTTTCAAATAGCTGGAAGGAAATGGAAGATGTTTCAAGTAAAACATATTTAAGTGTAACATCTTCTGGTAGTTGAATGCATATGTGTATGTGAGTGGGGTGTGTATGTGTATAAACTCTATCAAAATATGTTTTCTATTTTTGGCAAGTGAAATATACAGAGCAAAAATGTCAAGTCATTTGCATGGCTTCCCAGCAAAATAAAATCTTAGTTCACTGAAGTTGCAAAGTAGGGAAAACTCAATTATGATCATTGCTATATGTAGCTAATCCCACAGAAATCAAAGTCACACTGAAGTGCATAAAAAACTTTTTCAGTGTAGTAATTACTCCAGTATTCTCTCTGCGGTATTTAATCAACAGGCATGATTTAAACTATTTCATAAAGGGACCCTTCAATTTTTCCCTGAAAAAAATATATGCAAGTACTATACTCTAAGAAATATATTATTAATATCTTTGAAACCCTGAGGGTCTCCTCTTGATCAAATGAGTCTCTGATGCCACCATAGGTAACAACTACCCTATTTCTACCTAATTTACATTTTTTATAATTTTAAATATACATGTTTGTATGTAAATGTGTTTGTGCATTTAAAACTATAAAGAAATGCAAATAAAAGTGTTTATATATACAAATATGTTACATAAATTGTTTAGTTTTACATTTTTAATCATTTATTTTAAAATCCATCATAATATATCCTCTAATTTGCTTCCTTGTGCTTAACCCTTTTTTATGAGATTCAACATTAAATTAAGTAGCAATAGTTCATCCATCTTCATTGCTGTATACCATCAATATGGCATGTGTATAAATATTATATATGCATATATGAAATATATGTATGTATAAACCATTATTTACGTTTACAAGTTGATTCCAAAACTTTTTGTTTTGTTATTGCAAACAATGCTGCCAGGAACATTCTTATACATGTCTCTAAGTACAGAATTCTAGGGGGTGGAAATTCTAGACCATAGGGTCTGTGCAGCATCAACTTTAACAAACAAGCAACTTTTTTGCAACATAATTGTAACAATTTGCACTGCCGTCATTAGGGTATAGCGTTTTCCACTGTATCTCACTGTAATGCCTTAACATTTTTCCTGTTGGTGCCCCTCTGGGAAAACTTCCCCTTCCCTTTGTGGACAGTTACCTTCTTTCCTTAAAAGTTAACAGTGCAATTATATATTATAAACACATATATTTATATATGCTAACAGTTAGTATTTGTGATAAACATATAACATTTTCTACATATAATGGATCTTATATATACATATAGCCATTTTATACTTCCACTTTATACAGAAAATATGCACTGGGGTGTTATCTTTTAAGTGGAGATGTTTTGTAGCTTATCTGGTCTGCCAGAATGTCAAAGTAGATCCAATCAATTTTTAACATGATATAGTTTTCCCCAATTTTCAAGTAAACTTTCTCTCAACCTTGTATTTATCACCTTCCAGGTATTAGCCTATTCTTTTCCTCCTTATCATAAGCAAATTTATAAAAGGAATCTCCACATTTTTACCTCCAAGACTTTAACATTCTCAAACTAGATCTAATGCACCATTAATCATCTCAAATAATTATTGCGATGCTTATCAGCTTTCTTCGATGTTACATTCAATAGCCATGCCACAGTCCTCAACTTTCTTAACCCTCAGGATGATATACTGTTATATAGATGATACATTTAGCACTAAGTCCTATTTGAAACACTCTTCTTAGCTTCTGTAAAACAGTTTTCATCTGTTTTTCCCCCCACAATGCTGAGCACATCTTTTCATTTGCTGGTTTATCTTAACCTAATATTAAATATTAGGTTTCTTCAAGGCAGAGATCAGAGTTTGTCTCTGCCTTCATGACCATCTCCCAGTAATTCCACCTGTGCACATGGCTTCACTTTCTTAGTCATAAGCACATGACATGTACATTTTTATCTTCAGACTTGTATATCCAACTGCTAATGCATCTCCTCAGAAATCATTCAACATATTCACTCAAGATCCAACATATTGTAATACATATTCTTTTGTAAAAAATTAATGAATTTTTAAAAGAAGATTGTTTTATTCCACTGATCTCTATCCCAGTACATAGCAGCAGTGTCCATCCTGTCACACAAGCCAGCTCTGGGATGGACGACATTACATCTTAATGTCATACCCATCTCTCTTCTCCTCTCCCTCTACCACTGCTCCTACTTGAACAGTTGAATTAGTCCCCTAACTCCCATCTGCATGCATTCTTTCATCCATTCCCTTTTTTACCACAGTAAAGCTGGAGCCATCAATTTAAAATCTAAAACCAAAGTATGCTCCTTCATCCATACTTTGAACGATTTCAACAACTTCCTAATGCCTACAGAAAATATATCAAACTTGTGAGCAAGTCTATAAGCCCTGGAGGGTCTAAACCTTACCACCCTCATCTCATACCTCATCTGTAATGTGCCTTGCTTTCTGTGATCTGATCAGACAGATGGTCTTTCAAACCCTCGACACTTCCACCAACCCCAGGGCATTTAACGTATTCTTACCTCTCCATGGACACATTTCCTTCACACATCTCCCACTTAATGCCTAATTCTGCAGATACGTGCTAATCTGTCACTTTTTCAGAGACACCTGCCCAGGTTTCACTAACAAGGTATAATCAGCCTATTTTATGCTCTAAGATAAACATTCATACATACCATCAATAGAGCTTTTCTATTTTTGGTTCAAGTTTTTAATAATGCAACTTATGACTTCGCCAATATACTATGCATGCCATGAAGTCAGGGACCTGGCATGCAGGCAACCTCAGTAGATGTCAACTGAATGAATTCACATCATAGTGACCACCAATTCCTTTTTTTTTCTTTTTTTGCTCCCTCCTACCCCTTCCTTCTATTTCTATTCACTGTTTGTCAGTCATCTTTATCGATGAAGAACACATCTAGTTAATTCTTTAGCAGAAGATCCACGATCCTGGCTAAATTTTCACATCAATGATATAAAATGTCAGTGTCTTCAACAATCAATTGGGCATAGAGTGGAAATTTAGAATGGCATTTTTCTTCTTCCTTCTCTACCTCCCACAGCTTCTGTTTCTCTTTAACTTGTGTCTGAAGCAGACTGAATCAAAATTATAATTAAAAATAAAAGTTATGCAACACCCACAGATGCAACTTTATCTTAAGCTAGAAACTCGCGCTTGTTTGACCTAGTTCAAGAGAAATACTGGCAGCAGTCTGAAGCTGGATCTAGGAGCTACTTGCCAGCCACACAGAACTAGACTAATGTATCAAAACCTTAGTTTACTTTTCTTCCAATTCACAATTTTAAGTGTTAGGACCACCAATGCCATGTTCAGTTTCTTTCTGGCCATTAGAAGCAGTATGAGTAAAAGCATGAACTCTGTAGCCAGAGCCCTGCATTTACGTCATGGCCACTTAGCAGCTATGCAACCAGGGACTAGGAACCTAGGCTCTCTGTGCCCTCATTTTATTATCTAATGGGATTGACAGTCATTATGGCTTCTCATATTTTAGTTTTAACTTTTAAATGTAACACTTCGAACAGTGACTAGCACACACTTAAGTACCATGTAAGTTCGCGTTACGATGATCCATCTCTAACTGGGCTGCCTCTGTTTCCTATTTAACGTTATTTATAAAGTTCAGTATTTACAAAGTGGTTTTATCACAACACTTTGAACTTCTTAAATATTTTTCATAAGTTAATTTGTCTTGAAAATTCAGTTCATTTGAGAGTCTTTTGTTTTCATTTGTTTCTTAACATGTCGATCTGTTTCTACACTCTATTAAATGGATTTGAAATTACAATAATCGTTTTTAGATATATTTTCCAATTTGGCATTTCCTTTCATGTTGAAAATTTTAACCTCAAGGAAGGACATTTTTAATTTTCATCTCTTTGACTTCAATGTGAATCTGGGGCAGCAGGTAATTAAATTCGGTGGATGGTCCAGGATGACTATTTGAATTTTTTCTAATTAGGTCTCAAACTAAAATCTAGGATAGCTAAAAGAAATCTATAAAAAATGCACAGTGCTCTGAAAAGATGTTTTATAATCATGAAATAATAGTTGTAGTTCTAACATTTTATTTCTCCATGTCCTGGCCTGTCTCTTTAATAAAATCAGCTCTTTCATTGGTAACTAAGATTGAATTTCCATCCAAAAAGCAGGGATATCCATATTTCATGAATAATTTGACAAGAAACTTTACATAATATTCTAGGTCAACCTGGCAGGATGAATATGTATCTAGTAAATGTACTTGTGTGTGCTTTTAGCCTTTCCATAAGTATTTCCAATCTCCCCCCAGGGCAGATATTATATCTTCTATGTGCATAAGGCTATTTTATTCATTCTCTGAATGTACTGTGTTGATCATTTATATCAACAATGGCATTTGAAGTTTCTTTTTTTTTTATCCTGTTTCATCTGTACGAAAGTTTATTTCAGGAAACAACAAATGTAAACATCTGTCTTTGGTGTATTCTATAGTACATTTCAAAAGTCCACACGATGTATTACTCTCAAAATCGAAGGAATTGAAATCAGTATTTTCATATGTAATGGCAATTATTTGTTAAGTCGCGTATTGGTATTTTATGGTAAGTCATATACACTTAACCAAGAAATTGTCTATCTCTGAATGGGAAAATCTGCTCTTTATTCTCAAGGTTTTAGAGAATGACGTGGGAAGTGGTGAAGAAGTGGATGACTGACGACTTGAAATGAGTTTCAAGTATCACGGCCATTTTCCACTTGGATCCAGTGTATTATTTTAATTTGAATATAAAATGTGAATTCTACAATAATCTGAGAGGTATTAACTTTTATTGGTATAAGTACAGAATATAATAAAAAATTTATACAATTTCCTGTGTTCAAATGTTTCAAAAATAAACACTTTTCTTTAAGTCCAGAAAAGCTTCAGACCATTGGTAGATTACATTTAAACCATGCCCCAAGAGTATGAAATTTGGAGGTAGATTTAGCTATAAAATGGGAATATGATTTCATATAAGCTGCTGAAAATTATACTTCAATTTCCCCTTTCGCAAAATCCACTACGCTAATAACGTGCTGAAGTTCAAAACTATGAAAACAATAAAAAGCCTACTTCATATTAAATTTTCTACATGGAAGGATATTACAATATCAAAACGTACTAACAAGCATAGTAGTAGAGTCTTCCTGAGAAGAGCCCTCATCTCAACTTTCAGAGATTTAATAATCTTGTTACACAAAATTCAACTAAATTCAACTTTTTGTTTTTTAACATCTTTATTGGAGTATAACTGCTTTAAATTGCTGTGTTAGTTTCTGCTGTATGACAAAGTGAAACATATATCCCCATATTCCCTCCCTCTTGCGTCTCCCTCCCACCCTCCCTATCCCACCCTGCTAGGTGGTCACAAACCACCGAGCTGATCTCCCTGTGCTATGTGGCTGCTTCTCACTAGCTATCTATCTTACATTTAGTAGTGTAGATAAGTCAATGCCACTCTCTCATTTCATCCCAGCTTACCCGTCCCCCTCCCCATGTCCTCAAGTCCATTCTCTAGGTCTGCATCTTTATTCCTGTCCTGCCCCTAGGCTCTTCAGAACCTTTTCTTTTCTTTTTTTAGATTCCATATATATGTGTTAGCATATGGTATTTTCCTCTTTCTGACTTACTTAACTCTGTATGACAGTCTCTAGGTCCATCCACCTCACTACAAATAACTCAGTTTCGTTTCTTTTTATGGCTGAGTAATATTCCATTGTGTATATATGCCACATCTTCTTTATCCATTCATCTGTCGATGGACACTTAGGTTGCTTCCATGTCCTAGCTACTGTAAACAGTGCTGAAATGAACATTGTGGTACATGACTCTTTTTGAATTATGGTTTTCTCAAGGTATATGCCCATGAGTAACACTGCTGGGTCACACTGTAGTTCTATTTTTAGTTTTTGAGGGAACCTCCATACTGTTCTCCATAGTGGCTGTATCAATTTACATTCCCACCAACAGTGCAAGAGGGTTCGCTTATCTCCACGACTGCTCCAGCATCTACTGTTTGTAGATTTTTTGATGATTGCCATTCTGACTGGTGTGAGGTGATACCTCACTGTAGTTTTGATTTGCATTTCTCTAATGATTAGTGAGGTTGAGCATCTTTTCATATGTTGGTTGGCAATCTGTATATCTTCTTTGGAGAAATGTTTATTTAGGTCTTCTGCCCATTTTTGGATTGGGTTTCTTTTTTTGATATTGAGCTGCATGAGTTGCTTGTATATTGTGGAGATTAATCCTTTGTCAGTTGCTTCATTTGCAAATATTTTCTCCCATTCTGAGGGTTGTCTTTTCATCTTGTTTATGGTTTCCCTTGCTGTGCAAAAGCTTTTAAGTTTCATTAGGTCCCATTTGTTTATTTTTGTTTTTATTTCCATTTCTCTCGGAGGTGGGTCAAAAAGGATCTTGCTGTGATGTATGTCACAGAGTGTTCTGCCTATGTTTTCCTCTAAGAGTTTTATAGCGTATGGCCTTACATTTAGGTCTTTATTCCATTTTGAGTTTATTTTTGTATATGGTGTTAGGGAATGTTCTAATTTCATTCTTTTACATGTAGCTGTCCAGTTTTCCTAGCACCAGTTATTGAAGAGGCTGTCTTTTCTCCACTGTATAGTCTTGCCTCCTTTATCAAAGATAAGGTAACCATATTTGCATGGGTTTAAGTCTGGGCTTTCTATCCTGTTCCATTGATCTATATATCTGTTTTTGTGCCAGTACCATACTGTCTTGATTATTGTAGCTTTGTAATATAGTTTGAATTCATGGAGCCTGATTTCTCCAGCTCAGTTTTTCTTTCTCAAGATTGCCTTGGCTATATGGGGTCTTTTGTGTTTCCATACAAATTGTGAATTTTTTTGTTCTAGTTCTCTGAAAAATGCCATTGGTAGTTTGAAAGGGATCACACTGAATCTGTAGATTGCTTTGGGTAGTATACTCATTTTCATAATGTTTATTCTTCCAATCCAAGAACATGGTATATCCCTCCATCTGTTTGTAAAACTTTAATTTCTTTCATCAGTGTCTTATAGTGTTTTGCATACAGGTCTTTTGTCTCCTTACGTAGGCTTATTCCTAGGTATTTTATTCGTTTTGTTGCAATGGTAAATGCAAGTGTTTCCTTAATTTCTCTTTCAGATTTTTCATCATTAGTGTATAGGAATGCAAGAGATTTCTAGGCATTAATTTTGTATCCTGCTACTTTACCAAATGCATTGATGAACTCTAGTAGTTTTCTGGTAACATCTTTAGGATTCTCTATGTGTAGTATCATGTCATCTGCAAACAGTGACACTCTTCTTTTCCAATTTGGATTCCTTTCATTTCTGTTTCTTCTCTCATTGCTGTGGCTAAAACTTCCAAAACTATGTTGAATAACACTGGTGAGAGTGGGCGTCCTTGTCTTGTTCCTGATCCTGGTAGACATGATTTCAGTTTTTCACCACTGATAATGATGTTAGCTGTGGGTTTGTCATATATGCCCTTTATTACGTTGAGGTAAGTTTCCTCTATGCCTACTTTCTGGAGAGTTTTTATCATAAACGGGTGTTGAATTTTGTCAAAAGCTTTTTCTGCACCTATTGAGATGATCATATGGTTTTTATCCTTCAGTTTCTTAATATGATGTATCACATTGATTGACTTGCATATATTGAAGAATCCTTGCATTCCTGGTATAAACCCCACTTGATCATGGTGTATCATCCTTTTAATGTCCTGTTGGATTCTGTTTGCTAGTATTTTGTTAAGGATGTTTGCATCTATGTTCATCGGTGATAATGGCCTACAGTTTTCTTTTTTTTGTAACATCTTTGCCTGGTTTTGGTATCAGGCTAATGGTAGCCTCATAGAATGAGTTTGGCAGTGTTCCTCCCTCTGCTATATTTTGGAAGAGTTTGAGAAGGATAGGTGTTAGCTCTTCTCTAAATGTTTGATAGAATTCACCTGTGAATCCATCTGGTCCTGGGCTTCTGTCTGTTGGAAGATTTTTAATCACAGTCTCAATTTCAGTGCTTGGGATTGGTCTGTTTAAATTTTCTCTTTCTTCCTGATTCAGTGTCAGAAGGTTGTGCTTTTCTAAGAATTTCTCCATTTCTTCCAGGTTGTCCATTTTATTGGCATAGAGTTGCTTGTAGTAATCTCTCATGATCCTTTGTATTTCTGTACTGTCAGTTATTACTTCTCCTTTTACATTTCTAATTCTGTTAATTTTAGTTCTCTCCATTTTTTTCTTAATGAGTCTGGCTAATGGTTTATCTATTTTGTTTATCTTCTCAAAGAACAAGCTTTTAGTTTTACTGATCTTTGCTATCATGTCCTTCATTTCTTTTTCATTTATTTCTGATCTAATCTCATGATTTCTTTCCTTCTGCTAACTTTGGGGGTTTTTTGTTCTTCTTTCTCTAATTCATTTTAGGTGTAAGCTTAGGTTGTTTATTTGAAATGTTTCTTGTCTCTTGAGGTAGGATTGTATTGCTATAAACTTCCCTCTTAGAACTGCTTTTGCTGCATTGCATAGGTTTCAGGCCATCGTATTTTCATTGTTATTTGTTTCTGGGTATTTTCTGATTTCCTCTTTGATTTCTTCAGTGATCTCTTAGTTATTTAGTAGTGTATTGTTTAGCCTCCATGTGTATTTTTTTCAGTTTTTTTTTCCTGTACTTGATATCTAGTCTCATAGCACTGTGGTCGGAAAAGATACTTGATACAATTTCAATTTTCTTAAATTTACCAAGGCTTAATTTGTGACCCAAGATATGATCTACCCTGGAGAATGTTCCATGAGCACTTGAAAGTATTCTGTTGTTTTTGGATGGAATGTCCTATAAATATCAGTTAAGTCCATCTTGTTTAATGTATCATTTAAAGTTTGTGTTTCCTTATTTATTATCATTTTGGATGATCTGTCCATTGGTGAAAGTGGGGTGTTAAAGTCCCCTACTATGATCGTGTTACTGTCAATTTCCCCTTTTATGGCTTTTAGCAATTGCCTTATGTATTGAGGTGCTCCTATGTTGGGTGCATAAATATTTACAATTGTTATATCTTCTTCTTGGATTGATCCTTTGATCATTATGTAGTGTCGTTCTTTGTCGCTTGTAATAGTCTTTAAAGTCTATTTTGTCTGATATGAATTGCTACTCTAGCTTTCTTTTGATTTCCATTTGCATGGAATATCTTTTTCCATCCCTCATTTTCAGTCTGTATGTATCCCTAGGTCTGAAGTGGATCTCTTGTAGACAGCATATATATGGGTCTTGTTTTTGTATCCATTCAGCCAGTCTGTGTCTTTTGGTGGGAGCATTTAATCCATTTATATTTAAGGTAATTATAGATATGTATGTTCCTATTCCCATTTTCTAAATTGTTTTGGGTTTGTTATTGTAGGTCTTTTCCTTCTCTTGTGTTTCTTGACTAGAGAAGTTCCTTTAGCGTTTGTTGTAAAGCTGGTGTGGTGGTGCTGAATTCTCTCAGCTTTTGCTTGTCTGTAAACGTTTTAATTTCTCCATCAAATCTGAATGAGATCCTTGCTGGGTAGAGTAATCTTGGCTGTAGGTTGTTCCCTTTCATCAGTTTAAAAATGTCCTGCCACTCCCTTCTGGCTTGCAGAGTTCCTACTGAAGGATCAGCTGTTAACCTTATGGGGATTCCCTTGTATGTTATTTGTGCTTTTCCCTTGCTGCTTTTAACATTTTTTCTTTTGATAATTTGATTAATATGTGTCTTGGCATGGTCCTCCTTAGATTTATCCTGTATGGGACTCTCTGCACTTCCTGGACTTGATTGACTATTTCCTGTCCCATATTAGGGAAGTTTTCAACTATAATCTCTTCAAATATTTTCTCAGTCCCTTTTTTTTCTCTTCTTCTGGGATGACTATAATTCGAATGTTGGTGAGTTTAATGTTGTCCCAGAGGTCTCTGAGACTGTCCTCCATTCTTTTCATTATTTTTTCTTTATTCTGCTCTGTGGTAGTTATTTCCACTATTTTATTTTCCAGTTTATTTATCCATTCTTCTGCCTCAGTTATTCTGCTATTGATTCCTTCCAGAGAATTTTTAATTTCATTTATTGTGTTGTTCCTCATTGTTTGCTCTTCAGTTCTTCTGGAACCTTGTTAAACATTTCTTATATTTTCTCCATTCTATTTCCAAGAATTTGGATCATCTTTAGTATCATTACTCTGAATTCTTTTTCAGATAGACAGCCTATATCCTCTTCATTTGTCTGGACAGGTGGGTTTTTACCTTGCTCCTTCTTCTGCTGTGTAGTTCTCCATCTTCTCATTTTGCTTATCTTACTGTGTTTGGGGTCTCCTTTTTGCAGGCTGCAGCTCATAGTTTCCGTTGTTTTGGTGTCAGCCCCCAGTGGGTAAGGTTGGTTCAGTGGCTGGTGTAGGCTTCCTGGTACCTGTGTTCTAGTGGATGTGGCTGGATCTTGTCTTTCTGGTGGGCAGGACTGTGTCTGGTGGTGTGTTTTGCCGTGTCTGTGAACTTAGTATGATTTTTGGCAGCCTCTCTGCTAATGGGTGAGGTTGTATTCCTGTCTTGATAGTTGTTTGGCATGGGGTGTCCAGCACTGGAGCTTGCTGATCATTGAGTTCAGCTGGGTCTTAGCGTTGAGACCGACATCTCTGGGAGAGCTCTCGCTGACTGATATTATGTGGGGCCAGGAGGTCTCTGGTGGTCCAATATCCTGAACTCGGCTCTCCCACCTCAGAGGCTCAGGCCTGACATCTGGCCAGAGCACCAAGACCCTGTCAGCCACACGGAGAAGTTGAAATCTTCTTTGCAGTTTGTATGATTACTTGTCCTAGAGGTTTCCAGATTTGAAATGTGTAGCGACCTGCAAATCCAAGAGCTGCAATACCCAGCTCCACAGCTATCAAACTTCTTGCTAGTCGTCAGTCAATGTCAGGGTCCTACTTCTTGGTTGGGGGTGGCAAGCACTCAGCATAGCACAGGCCCTCACAGGCAGTCCAATTCAACTTTTTAAAAAGCATAATTTTACTTAAAATATGTGCTGGTTCTAGTGAAATAGACTCTGCCTTCAGATAGTGCATTCAATGGATGTCACCCCTAGAGAAAATAATTGTTCCAACTGTATGACAAAAATTACTTTCGGAATACTTTTCAAGAGTCATCTCACAAATGTAACTTAGGAGAGCATTTAATAAGCAAAGCATGCAATTAAGCAGGATCAAGCCTACCTTCTGTGATACTTATATTCAAAATAACTAAATCCTCAAATGCAAAATAGATGGGTGATAAATCTCGGCTAAATCTATAGTCTTTGCAGTACTTTCTAATTTCATTTTGGTATTGTTATTATAATGTGTTATAAAGAAGTATGTAAAATATTTGGTGTTCAAAACTGAACACAATGTCTTTTTTTGAAGTAAAATATGAGATGTTAAGTTTTCAAATATGTCAAAGACGATGCTCTATTTGAAATGTAGATCAGATGAAGTCTGTTGTTGTTTCACTCACCTCCAAGCAGAGCTCTGGGCTTTGCATTCTCATTTGTGTGCAAAGTAGGGGCATACAAAATTCACCTTAAAAGTGATGCAACAACATCAAGATTGTAAGACTGAAAAGGGCAGCACTCTTATCATGGCAACACCTCGAGAAGGTGCACCTCAACTTGTAAAGATGAACTATCATTTGAGAAAACAAACTAATGTTGGCAAATTTCTGTCACTAAATATTTTAAAATCTGCTTGTGTGTGTTTTATAACATGTGCTTTTATGTTTAACTGTTGTGGAAAACTGTCATAAGAAAATAAACTCCAAAGGTTCCACTGAACAGTTTATAGAATTCGACTTTTAGCGCTAGATGAAATGCTGTCCTTTAAAGAACACGAGTGCAGAACAATAGTCTCTTATCCTGCCACCTATTCTATATCCAATTTTGAAATCCTATGCTGTAACAGATTTAACCAATTGTATACTGCTGCTCTTCTGTAATTATATAAAAAATGCTATGAAGGTTAAACGTATCTCTTAGTGGAAATTAAAAGGCATTCTCTTTTATCAGTTTGATAATGAAGATGCTTAAACCAAAACTACCAAAAATATCTGTACCCCCCACCTCCCATAATGCCAGAAACGTCCTCCTTATTTACTATAATCTTTCTCAGAGTGTAGCTATTGGGCCAGATACAATAGGATGACTTGAAGGCATGTCTTTCCTTAAGCCACATCTCAACCTACTGAGTCAAGTTATCTGATGAAGATGTTCTGGATTGTACATTTTACAAACAGTTCCTTGATGATTTTTGTATACATTCAAATTTGATTCATGCAAAAAAAAAAAAGGGGGTAAAGTATTCAAATTCCATGTGAAAAACACAATACTTTTTAAGAAATAGGCATGAAGCCATAATTACGTCTGAAACCTGTATAAATTAATTTCTCTAATTTTCTAATTAGTCTCCTGAAAATGTGGATGCCTGAACTCTGAGAAAGCCGTTATGAAAGGGGAGAAAAGACTGTACTGACCTTAAGCTTTACCTAATTTGTATTTTTTTTCTTTTTTTTTTATCCAAACCAGCTCTGAAAGAATCAGAGACAAATAATTTGGAACACCTCTCTTTGCCAAAACCACTGAACTAATGCATTCACCCATGTCCAGAAAAAGAGAAAACATAAGAAATAAACATTTTATTAAAGTGATTTTTGCAGTAATACAGCTTTCCCATTAATGTACGATGAGCTCTGTTTGGTCTGAAAACATATAACTGAGAATTTTAAGTGATCGATATTTCATTATTCAGAAAAGGCATTAGAGTACTTAGCACTGTACACTGTTAAGTGGTGATGTTTAAATTCATTTATGTTACATCCATCGTGCAACATGAGTTGCATTTACGGAGAAAAATCAGACTAGGTAGTGACTCATTGCAAAGTCAATCACGGTTTCATTTGGTTCTCATTTTGAGACTCCTGGTGTGTGAGGAAATGTTAGCACACTGTACACACTTCAAGGCATAATTAGCATAATGGAACATTTTCACATGGTGACTGGCTTTTCCTCTGCTTTTAGATATAGTTTTATTATTTTAATTTTTTTTCCATTGGTAAGGCCTTGGATTTTATTTTTTCCTTTAGAATTTAAACATGACTTACTATCCTATAAATATTTTCTGCTTAAATTGAATTTTCAAATGTTCACTACTAAATTCAACTTTCAGTTCCCTGTTTTAAATACAAACTTCCCATTGTTTTGACAGCAGCAGTTCACAGGAGTAGTTTTCACAGCCATAAAATGTACTACAACTAGTTTGTAGTATTTTCCATGTTATTTCTCTTTACTGATAATATTTTAATAAATTTGGGATCTTAGTTATTTGTACAAGAAGCTTTATTATTTGCAATTTTCTTATAACACTAGATCCCACATAAGTAAAAATAAAGGACCTTTTGTTTCCAGATTATAGCAAAGTGCCAAGTCTGGCGGTAGGAAGTCCAAACTCTGGAGCCAGAGACCCTGTGTCCAGGTCTTGACTCTACCACTTAGTAGCTGGGAGGAGATACTTGAGCTGTAGGTACCTCACCTCAGATTCCTCATCTGTAAAATGGGCATACAGCTTTCCACAGGTATATCCAAGAGTACTTGTACTTCATAGGACTGTTATGAGCTAATACTTTAAATAAAAACAGGGCCTGGCACACTGTGTAACTGCTACATAGTGTTTGTTAAATGAATCAAAATATTAGCCCCGCAAAAAGTGAAATTTGCTGTACACTGTAAAAACACCTTCAGGCACCTATATTAAACAACACTGTATCACCAAAGCCTAATCCTATGCCTCGCATAGTTTCACTTTGATTGTTGGTTACTTCATATGAAAAAAACACAGTTCATATTTCTATAGAATTATAGTGTTTCTCTACAAAAGGTGTGAAGCAATAGTACAAAAGTTTTCCTAAAAAAGTGATGTTTACACTGAAACAAAGGGTAAGTTAGCCAGGCAATATACTGCAGAGGGAACAGCATGGGCAACACCTGACACAAATATATACACACATATTCATTTTCATTGACATGTATGGACTGTCACAGTCACAGTATGGTGCAGAATCATTGTAGGATGGATTCCTGTACCTGTGGAAGAAATTCAACCAGAGCACCACCATGAATTGAAAGCCACTGAAGAAGCATATTAACTTGTATTTTTTCAACGTTTTCTCCCAGCCTTTTAGGAAAAAAAACATTAATGACTTTTTAGGAAAGGTGCTTTTTATGCCAATTCCCACATTTTCTATAAAAAGGATAAGACTTCTATTTTAGTATCCAAGAGAGACGAGTAATACTTTCAGGCCTCTTCTACTCTTACTTGTTCCTGTCCATTGCTAAAGAATGACTTATTTAGTTGGTGATATACAATGTACTAAGCAAATACAGCCAAGCCCTTTACCGGCATTTATTCTTTCAGAGGAATGGATCAAATAAATTCTTAAGCCCACTCCAGTCTCACATGCACAGTAAGCTTACCATACCAGGTTATATCCTAATAAGGGAAGCTGCCTGCACCTGTGCAGCTGCTAAGGGTTAAAAGTGTAGGAGGCATAATTTTGGCTTGATGTCTAAGCTATGTTTTCCAATGCAGGTTTACCAATTACAAGGCAGGTATTTTGGTCTCTGTTTCACACCCATGTCTAATTCTCAATTGTTTCAGAAACCATACGGGAGGAGATAGGATTAGCTGACTGCCCACTCATTTATCACTTGAATTTTTTTAAACAACGAAATTTTAATGAACCATCTTGGAGACTTGTGTTCCATGGAAACACATTAAGAAAGAATGATTTAGTCATCTGTCGAGTAATACTGCACAGATCAGTGGATTTCAAAATAGTTCATGGAATTCTGGTTGCTATTAGGAGGTGGGAAACCTCCTGGGTGAGGTGATAGGAATCAGAATCAAAAGTCCTTGATTAGCGGGAAGCAATCTGAGATAATGGTATATACATGAGCATTAGAGAATGCACACTAGATTCAAATTTCAGCTCCTACCTTCATTAGCTGAGAAGCTATAAGCTTACTTTCAAGTAAGTTGTGTATAAAATTCAATGATACATTTTGTAGAGTTGCTACCACAACACATATAGAAGTCACTCGATAATGCTTTTTGTTGAACTTCAGTGAACAGAATGTGGACAAATACTTGACAGAGTTGGAGCTGAATAGTTTTTAACGTGCTATTATTATTTTAGTTAATAATGTTAATATTAATGAATAAAAGTCTGGTGGGTTGCCATTGGTTCCTTTTGGAACTACTGTTACACAATAGTTTACTAATAATTTTTAGAAGAACATGGCTGGAAAAACCTTGGCAGTCAATAGAAAGTCGGCAGAACTTTAAGAGGTGATGATGAAAAGTTTCATAACAATTAGGATTTGAAATGAAATCAGAACCTGGAATAATGAAACAAAAATAACTCGATGAAACATAGAAATTCATAAAAAGCACTCAGTCTTCACAACATAGCAGTAGTAAGCACAACATGAATGAAATGTCTGGTTAAATAAAAGCACAATATGAGTACATGATGCCATATAACTACTCTACAGCATATTACATCAGACTCCATTAGTAGAAGCAGTCTTCAAATATAGCTAAGCAAATGTCCTCAAGTTCTATGTGTTACCCAGACCACACCTGGGTAAAACATTAAGAATACTAAAAACAGTAGGCTCATTCAAAGGAGACAGACCAGGAGGACAACAGAATATCAACCCAATAAATGAAGATGGATTGAGATACATAGGACCTGCTTAGCAGGCAGGAGGGAGGATTAGTGACTCTAATAGGAATTTTCTATATTCTTTAACAACTGTTAAATACAAGAAGGACATATTCACTTTATGTGACTCCAAAGTTAAAATAAGCACTATCAGGTGACTCATACAGGGAAGTAGATTCGGGGCAGTATTTTGAATTCACAGAGCTTGTAAAAAAAATGAACAAGCTTCCTCCAGGGATTGCAGGGTGCAAACCTAAAGGCTAAATGCTGGGAAGCACTTACTTGCTAAGTGGAATGTCATTGATAGGCTACTACTTCTCAGTCCCCTTTACATGCCCAGGAGTATTTTTATGACTTTGTATTTATTATCTCAACATGAGTGAATTGCAACAGAATGTTTAAAATCACAAGTATATCTCTAGTGTTAATACTTGCAAAGTTTAAGTAGTTTCCAGAGAATTAATCTATTACTTAAGGGTTATTTGAGATGTTTAGCTATCAGAAACTTAACATTTTGGGCATCAACTTTTCCAGTTAACAAGTGTTTGAAATGCAAGGTCTGAAAAGGTTATTTAAAAATTTTAGTCCCTTTGCCCCTTTTATAGCCAAATTTAGTATATTTGATGTACACTGGTCTGTTGACCGCTATTAAAAGTTACTTGAATCTATTATTTCTTAGACACTATTTCTGCCATTTAATTTCTCATCCTGTGTCACAGGTAGGAAACTGTCTATGGCAAAACACTGTCTTCATTTCCTACCCGAACAACACCAAAACTATTGACATATATCCAAGTCTTGAACTAACTAAAAAATCTATTACACTATATGTATAGCTGATTCACTTTGTTGTAATAAAGCAGTAACTAACACACCACTGTAAAGCAATTATACTCCAATAAAGACGTTTAAAAAAAAGTCTATTACAGTAACAGAAATTACTTTCATTTTTCCAGTTCTGGCTATGATATAAAGTTAGTGTAAGACCTGCTTCCCCACCACTATCAATTCTAACAGGAGGACAAAACATATGGAACAACTGTTCACAGCACCTAAAAGAAACCTATACAGGGCTGTAATCCTAAGACTAGGAAAGCAAAAGAGGTGAGCCCCATTTCACTATTTATTCCTGAAGGCAGTTTTCAATATGCTTCCCAGGGATTTAGAAAACAGAGCATCAATCTCTCACGGCTGAGGAAACAAGAACACACAAAAGAGATCGAATTTGATGACAAGTTACAAGAGGAGGGAACCACAGAATGGGAACTCAAATATCTGAGTGCAGACTTGAGAGGCTACACAGTGTGACAGAAGTTGAAGTTCAGCCAGAGTGAAGACACATAGTAGACAACACAATTCAATGGAGATCCCAGAAAGGCCAGGTTTTAGGGATAGGAATCATGTCAGTGTGAAGGTGTCACGCTCTAAGAGTAAAGAAAAAACCAAAGCAGACCAACCATAACAAAGCCTGTAACTAATATTGACAGGGACGAGGTGATCTACGGTAACTGAACTGCCTGCCAGGACAAAACTTAAACCTCTCAAAGAACACTAAGGGAAAGTACAACTAAGAAACTAAAACAGGAGAAATAAAAAGATAGTACTAAAAATAACTGGTTAATCAAAAAGAAAATTAAAAAGGAACAATAAAGAAACAATAAGCAGAAGGGACCAGCAGAAAAAAAAATAGCATGATAGTAGGCCAACTCTTTCAGTAATTATATTAAGTATCAATTAAATGCTTCAACAGAAGGCAAAGCTTGTCAGAATACTAAAAAACAAAATATGCTGTTTAGACATGCACTATACTATTTAGATATATTTTATAACCCTACAATTCCACTGCAGAGTATATGAGACAAAATGAAACAAAAGAACTCCTATGTCCAAAGACTTGTAGAAATATGTTCAGCTTTCTTAAAAGTTTTGAACTTTTTTTTTAAAAAACAACTTAAATATAGTAGGATGTGTATGTAAATTGTAGTTGTATTCATCTAAGGGAATACTACACGTCAATAACAATAGACTACTGATATGTACAACAACATGGATGAATTGCAGTCATAATGTTGAAGAAAAAAATAAAAAGGAGTACATATTGTATAATTTCATTTGCAAGGAAACAAAAACCAGTTATAATTTATATAGTGATGGAAGTCCAAAGAGTAGCTATACTTGGGAGTTCTAGGAACATTCCATATTTTTATCCAGTTGGGGTTCATTAGTGAGACAGATGTAAAATTTATGAAGTCAATTAAGATTTATGCACTTAACTGTCAGTTATACCTAATGAAATCACCTAACAAAGTAATTCCTATACAGCAGTCCCTGTCTGCTTGGTTAGCATTGCTGTGCCATCAACAAAATCATTTAGTTAAACAGGGAGTTTGAAGACACCAGGCTCTTACTACACCTACCAAAAATATTGTTCTAAATGTAGTAAAGAGATGTGCTGTTTATCAGAAGTAGATACAGGCTACTCCTACGGTAACCTGGGCAACTTTACCAGGGACCTGGTGGCCACTGGGTATCGTAAAACTCACAACTGTAAAAGGTAAGCGATTTTGTCTAGCCATGGTGTGTACAATGCCTGGATGGCCGGAAGTCTTTCTGTCTTCAGTAAAGGAAAACTGTTTAGGCAGCGGTAAAGACTCTCTTAATAAACCTAATTCCCACTTTGGAGATTCCAGAGCACATTGCCTAGAACAGAGGAAGACCTTTTATTTCTATTGTTGTTCTGGGAATACGCAAATATTTACAGATGCCTGTAAGCTGTCATTGTGCCCTATCATCATCCGTCCTCTGAACAGGCAGAGCAAGTTAATCAACCTCTTAACAAACAAACAAAAAAACACCTCATTGACTATGATTTAGCAATCTACGAGGCTAAAATGGCTTAGAGCTTTACCACTGGTTTTGTTTTAAAAAATTAGAAGCACTACTACAAACAAGCACTGAATTTTGAACTTACGTTTGGCAGGCCTGTGAATTAGGGTCTGAGACAACACCCTGGTATTCATTTAGCTGAATCCCCTCATAATCATGTTCAATACTTAAAAACGCTTCTCTCTTCCCTGGAAACTCAGAGATACAAAGTCATAATGACCCAGCAAGACTGGCTGGAAGAAGTCTTCCACCTCTACTGGCAGGAGGTTTCATCTTCACAAAGTTGTTCTGCAGGAAAGATGTGCTGTCACTATGCTACGAGAGACCCTGTCAAGTGTTGCTGATCACCCATGAGGCTGTCAACGCCACAGCAAAGCAAGCAGCTGGATCCATCCTTCCTGAGGTGGACTGGACTATGGTCCCCACAAAGGATTTGAAACTTCAGCTTTTTGAGTAATTGATATCGGTGCTCAACTTAATTGGAAGGTAGGATTCTAGCAAGCTTATTACTATCATCATAGACTGTTTTGTTGTCCTATTCACAGCAGGGTCCTTTCAACTACTTTAGGAATCACATTTTACTAGAAAGCAAACATGCTACTTGCTACATTACTCTTTCTTTCTGTACTCCAAGTAATGGTTCCCATAATCATATTTCTGATCACCTCTAAATCCTACTCCTAGTATAAACAGATTCTGGACTTAAAAATCCAGAAATCTGATTATTGACAGAGTAAAAATAATGGGACCATTGTCATTAGTAATTTTTTGTAATAAAAAAGTGAAGGTAACTAATAAGCACTGAGGTACTTAGACTCTAAATTCAACAAAAAAAATTTGTTAACTAGTTTGATTAGAAGAATGGTATAGATAAGAAAAAAAACATTTAAATAACAGACACACAGAAATCTGGCATTTACAGAGAGAGACTGCAGTAGACAGGTCTAATGGCACTCAATTAAGTTTGGGATGCGAGTTCTCAGCCAATCCCAATAAAAACAGATAAACACATGGAGATTTAGTTGACTGTTATAATAATATGGTAATTGAATTACACCTGAGACAAAAAATAAGGTTCATTGGGTGGACCTAATGTTTATTAGATCCATATACATTAAACACTGGAATTACAATCTGTACCTTTTGATGGGTGTCTTACTTTAATAAGACTGATACTAGATGATGACCATGGGTATCTTTGCTTTTCACATGGGGAAAATTTGTGAAGACAGAATAATTCCTAAAGAGCCTAAGTTGTCATATTCATGTGATGGTAGTTATGTCACTGAATGAAATCCAGGAGGAGGAAAACTCTTAATTAAAAATTTAGAGTATCAGACTCCAGAGTTAAGCTGCCCCATAGGCTTGGATTGGATAAAACTTCATAAAGAACAATGATGCTTATGAATCATTTGAAAAATGTGAGCAATAAAAACATCACACCAATTTGTAAAATTAATGAATCACTAAGCAAAACTTTTGTGCATTGCTAATCAAGAGTCTGATTTCACCATTCACCATGGGTATGATTTATTCAAAGGCCATTCCTCCAAGCAAATGACATACCACCTTTTTAAAAATTTAATAATTCTGTTTGTTTGTCATAATTCTGAGAAAATTGCTTTGCTTTGTATTTTACTATGGACTTGTTGGATATTCAGAGGACTGCAACTCGCCCAGAGAAAGATGAAAACAGCAATGGAGTTAACTGGAAATTTGTGATGTTACTATTTTATTATAGTAACAAAAGAGGACTGTAAGTGTAAATACAAATCGAAAAGAAAAAAAAAAAATCTCCCTGTTGAAAATAAGAGATTTCCACTACCTCCCTTTTCTTAGAGCATTTACTTGAGAAAAATATGTAATTCTTAGTTCTTTCTCAGTCTCTTTGAAATGTAAATCTTTAAAAGAGCTAAATAAGCCTCCTGCCAGCTTCCCAGAGCCAGGAATATCCTTCTCAAGGACATAACTCCCCATCTCCCAGTGTCTGTGGGAGGGTAGCAAACATGACTTCTGGAACAGCCTTGCCTCAAGTTGCAAAACCACCACCTGACTAAAAATGAGTTTATTTTCCTTTGGATAAAGCCTACTTAAGCAAATTCAGATGGTTATCCCAACAACTAAGTGAATCTGGGATGAACTACGTGTGACAAACGGTGTTGTCCTCAAGTAAGAAGACTTGGCTAGTTATTATTTACCTTGAGAACATATATGTGATGGGTTCTATCTGCTCGACTATGTGAAAGGGTGAGATTTCTTTCTGTCTTTGGTATCTCTTAGTGCACTGCCCGTGACACCCATCACATTTTTGTCTAATGCTTATTCAATAGTAAAACTCAAACTTTTTTCTTTTTCTTCTAGCCTTGTAGACAGGTTTTCTGGGTTGGGAGGAGATTATTTTTATTTCCCCAACCACTTTGCAAATAGCTGTCCTGTAATCATCAAAAGTGTCAAGGTCATGAGAGTAAAGGAAAGCTGAAGAAATGACCTAGATTGAAGAAAACAGACAGACAACAATTAAGTGCAATTTGAGAGTCTAAACTGGATTCTTTTGAGTCCAATCAAATAAGAGGAATTGTTAAAACTTCAGTGGATTCTAAGTATTAGTATCTATGTATTGATGTTAATTTTCTTATTCTGATGATTACATTGAAGAATGTGTTTGGATGAAATACTAAAGTATTATGGTAGATGCAGCATTATTTCCAAATGGTTTAGGAAAGAAAAAAGTTTTATGAACTGTACTTTTCTCTAAGGTTGAGATTGTTCCAAAGTTGGTTGGGGGCAGGGAGAGAGACAGAGATAGAGAAAGATACACCCACACACTCATCAAAAAATGTAATATTTGTTAAATTTCTCCTAGTTGGTTCTTTCTTAAAAAAAAAAGAATCAGATAATTTTAAACCTCCATTCTGTATTCCTTTTTCTCTCTAGAGATAACTACTCTATAATGCAGCTTTCCCACACAAGCTTATATAATATATGCTGTTGTTCTGCATTTTAAACTACGTAAGTGGTATTGTACATCCGTGTACTTTTGTAACTTATTTTGAGCTTTTATTTTGAAATTTATACACTTTTTTACATCTTGCTAAATTTTATTTTTAACAGTAGTGTTGTATAAGCCCCAGTTTATCCATTCCTCTACTGAGAAACAGGTTGCTTTGACTTTTCTATTATAAATATTATTGCAGCATTATATAAAGTTTAAAAATATCTTCTCCCAGGGAGTGGCTTGCAGTTTTTCCCTTATTAATTGATGTCTGACATACAGGAGGTTTCAATTTTAATACTGGCACATTTGTTGATTCATTTTTAATGGTTTGTCCTGTTGGGTATTCTAAAGAATTCTTTTTGTGCTCATGCATTTTAGATATTTTTTTATAAGTACTTCAGAAAAAAAAGTACAATGGATTTTTTAAGAAAAACACCTTGAAAAATAGAGAAGAATCTATGTTAACTCACTAAAAGGTTGTGTGTGTGTGTGGGTGTGTGTGTGTGTGTGTGTGTGTATTCATTCATCCAGATTGACAGGCTTAACTAACTTCTAAAATAAATACTAGTGTAGCATTAAATGTTATATAAAGAGAAGTTTCAAATTATTTTCTGAGCGTGTTTGAGAAAACACTTAGACAAGATAGTCAGGCTTGTATTATTTGCCTTTCAGCCAATTATGTGGGAAAATGTTTGAGAATATTATCTGAATCTACTTCTAAAAATCATTTATTTATTTATTTACTCATTTATCCATGCATTCATCCAAGCATTCATTTATTCAACAAATATTTGATCTGTAAATATTTATCCTAGTGCCTAGTATCTGCAATAGAGTATCAGAAGCAAAGCTAAACCGCTGTCCTCAGAGATTTTGTATTTTTTTGAGGCAAAACAGGCAACAGACAAATGAATCAGTAACTACACAACATGCTAAGTGCTACAGAGAAAAATAAAGCAGCAGGGTGGAGGTAAGCAAGTAGCTACTCTTTCAGGTAAGATTTTCTAATATAGAGTCTTACCTTTCATGTGCACAAGTATTAATAACTAAGACATTTTTTAGCAACTAAAATAGAAGATGGAAAAATAAACTGAGGAGTTGACACCAGGATGGCTACCTATTTGTACTTTATATGAAGGGGCAAATCTTTGAGGCTAATTATGACAACAAGTGTTACAAATGCAATATGGAGGAAACAGATTTAGGATCTGAAAGGATTGGCTAGATGTATTAATAGGTCATCAAAGTTAGAGAGGCAGTGAGTGAAAAATTCCCTTCCCTATGTGTTGCTACAAGTACTGATGAAACAGACCTTAACAAGAGAACAAGGTAGCAAGAGAAAAATTGAAAAGGTGAAATTTTCATGTCACTTGAAGCCCTTCTAGCCATACTACCTGTAAAGATATTATGTTCACTCATAAAAGTAATATAATTAAGGCTACTGATTACTAAAAGACTACACAGATAGCTGTTAACCAAATCAAGTGACTACTATTCAACAGTTACATAAAGGAAAGGAATTTAGACATTTTAAAGAGTAATTTCAGTGGAAGACTGATAAATCATAATTGAAATAGACTCAGACGTAATGATCAGGAGCTAAGACATGCATTTTAGGTATCACAAGATGCAGCGGTTACTTGTGTTGGCAACTATTCCTCCACCTGGCTTTAAATTTCTGTGAGCAGATGCTTCAGGTAGTATACTAGTGAATTTGCTATAGTGGGAAAAGTCAAGGGTTTGTAGAATCTATCCTAGGAAACCTGCCTCACCCACAAATGGAATACTGCATTCTGTAGTGAGAACATGGTTGGCATACAAGTAACTTTAATCTGGCTTTATGAATACCAGCAAGAAACACTGAGTGTAATATCACTGACACAGAAATATTAGGTGCTATGATGCAAGTGGTTCTCCTGGATACCTTAACTAACCTTGGTCTTAGGAAGCCAAAAAATAAGCAGGAAGGGGAAACTAATCTGTGTCTTAATTAAGCCATTAAAATTGGAAGCCCAATGTAGAGTAATTTCTATGAAATAAGATAAGGATTGAGTGCTGAAAATACCCTAAGATGAACTTGTTTGAATATGGAGATTCTATGGTGGAGGGGAAAAAAGAAAGGGGTGATATTAAAAATTGGAACTGTGACTGAAGAGATTTGGTGGTCAAGAGCTTTTACCTGATTTCATAACTGGTGCAGATATTTTCACAGATATTACATATGACTAGGTCATGTTGCCTTTGCACCTTTCATGGACACATTGAGTTCATCTTATTTTAATTGGCTATGATAAACAGAAACAGCCCTCCTTATATGAGGTATTAGGCAAAATTAAACTCTAGAAGCTAACAAGAGATCAGTACACTGATCAAGCAATTGGTTGACATGGAACTTTTGATTCCCAAACTTCCTTTTAATAATCTGATATGATTATTAAATAAAGAAAAATGTTCCTAGAGGCCAAACATTTTGGCTTCTGGGTCTTTGCCCTCTTAAACTTATTGAGCGCCCCAACTAACTTTTGCTCCCCAACTAACTTTTGCTTATGTGGATTACATTTATTGATATGTACCATAGTAGAAATTAAAACTGACATATTTAAAAATATTTATTAATTCATTAAAAATGTAACTATCCCAATAAGTGGTTACATAAATAAAAAACTTTTTCAGGAGTGATGTCAACAAGATGGTAGTATAGGAAGAGCTGGACCTTCTTTCTCTCAACGAACACCAATTCAGCAACAAATCATGGACAAATCTATAATGGGGGTGGGTAAATAACTTTTAATTCCAGTATAAAAGTAAAAAAAAAAAGTATTAAAAATAACTAAAAACTATGTTAAAGGAGACACAACATAAGTGGATCTAAATTGTGACAACAGTAACAGAAAGGAGAGGAATGAAGTCCAATTGTTTACAACTCTACACTTCTTTTTTATCAGCTTAAAATAGTGTTATAAGCATACATAATTGTAAGCTCCAAGGTAACCATACCAAAAAAAAATCTACAGAAGTTACATAAACAGAAAGGAATCAAAGCTTATCAATAAATTTTTACAAATCAACAAAACATAAGACAGCAAGAGACAAAAGAACTATAAGACTAACTGTAAAAAAAAAACAAAATGGCAATAGTAAATCCTTCCCTATCAATAATTACCTGAAATTTAAATGGATTAAACTCCCCAATCAAAACACAATGTAGCTGAATTTTTTAAAAAAGACCAAACTATACGCTATCTAGAAAAACTTTAGATTTAAGGACACACATAGGCTCAAAGTAAGCGGATGGAAGAACGTTCCATGTAAATGGTAACCAAAAGAAAGTAGGGTTGACTATACTTGTATCACACAAAATAGATTAAGTAGAAAATTGTCAAGAGACAAATAAAATATTATGAGAAAAGGCACAATCTACCAAAGATAAAATATTTATAAATACATTCACCCAACCTCAGACTACCTACATGTATAAAGCAAACATTGGCAGAACTGAAGGGAGAAATGGACAGCAATATGGCAGTAGTAAGAGACTTCCTACACCACTTTAAATAATGGACAGAACATCCAGACAGAACGACAGTAAGGATAGAGGGCTTGACTAATGCTATAGATTAAATGGCCCTAACAGACATAAACAGAACATTACACAAATGGCAGCAAAATTCACATTCTTGTCAAGGGCACAGATCACATGTTAAGTCACAAAACAAGTCTTAACAAATTTAAGATAATTGAAATCATACCAAGTATCTTTTCTGACCACAATAGAATAAAACTAAAAATCAACAGCAGAAGGGAAACAGGAAAATTCACAAATACATGGAAATTAAAACACTCTTAAACAACCATTGGGTCAAAGAAGAAATCAAAAAGGAATTTAAAAAATATCTCCATACAAATGAAAATAAAAACACAACATTCCAAAACTTACAGGATGCAGCAAAAACAGTACTAACAGGGAAGTTCATTGTGATTAACATCTACATTAAAAAAGATTGAGCCACCTATGTTCCATGCACATTTACATACATTGTCTCATTTAATCTCCACAGTGGTGTAAAGAAACTATTATCATCATCTTTATTTAACAAAGGAGGTGATTAAAACCCAGACAACTTACCTATCTTGACTAATGAGGCACGACAGTAAATATCAAGGTCCAGAAATCAAATACAGGCTTATTTAACATTAACACTCCAAGCTCCTTCCAAAACTGTAGGTGATGATGATGATATTAATTAAAAAAAAAACTGATTAAAAAATTTCGATATCAAACAACTTAATTCCACATCACAGAACTAGAAAAACTAAGCACAATGTTGGCAGAAGGAAATAAAAGATTAAAGAAATAAAGTAGAAAATAGAAAAATTAATGAAACTAAGTTGTTTTTTAATATTGAAAACCCTTCTAAACTAAGAAAAAAAGAAGACAAAATCAAAAATAAGAGATATTACAACTGATGCCACAGAAATAAGGATTAGAGAATACTGTGAACAAGTTATATGCTACAAACTGGATAATCTAGAAGAAATGGATAGATTCCTAGAAACCTACAGCCTACAAAGAATAATCATGAAGAAATAGTCTAAACAGACCTCTAACTAGTGTGGAGAGTGCATCAGTAATAAAAAAAAATCTCCCAACAAAGAAAAGCCCAGGACCACATGGCTTCATTGGTGAAATCTGTCAAACATTTCAAGAAGAACTGACAAAAATCCTTCTCAAATTCTTCTGAAAAAATGAAGAGGAGGGAAACTCCTTAACTCAGTTTAGGAGGCCTGCATTACCCTGATACCAAAGCCAGTTTAAAAAAAAAAAAAAAAGATACAAGAAAAGGAAATAGCAAGCCAGTATCACTGATGAATATAGATTCAAAAATCCTCAACAAAATGCTAGCAAACCGAATTTAACAACACATTAAAAGGATCATATGCCATGATCACATGGGATTTAGCCCTGGGATGCAAGATTCAACATGCAAATTAGTAAATGTGATACACTACATTAACAGAATAAAGGATAAAAACTCATGAATTTAATAGATGCAAAAAGGCATTTGACAAAATTCAACAACTTTTAATGATAAAAACTCAAACTAGAAATATAAGGAAATTACCTCAATACAATAAAGGCCATATATGAAAAGCCCATGACTAACACTCAGTACTGAACAATGAAAAAATGATAGCTTTTCCTCTGAGATAAGAAGTCAAGGATGCCCATTTTCACCAATTTTATTCAACATAGTCCAGTAAGTCCTAGCTAGTTCAACTAGGCAAGAAGAAGTACAGAGCCATCAAAATCAGAAATAAAGAAGTAAAACTGTCCCTGTTTGCAGAAATATGATCTTATATAAAGAAAACACTTAAGTCTATTAAAAAATGATTAATACTATAAAATGAACCTGCAAGATACAAAGTTAATATACATAAGTCAATTGCATTTCTGTACACTAATTACGAACTTTATGAAAAGGAAGTTATAAGAATAATTCTATTTATAATACCACCAAAAAGAATAAAATACTTAGGAATAAAGCAATTAAGGAGGTGAAAGACTTGTATACTGAGCACTACAAAACACTGATGAAATATTACGCAAGACATAAACAAATGGGAAGACTTACCATGTTCATAAATTGAAAGTCCTACTATTGTTAAAGTCCCTATTACCCAAAGCAATCTACAGATTCAAATATACCAATGATGTTTTTTATAGAAATAGAATTCTACAATTCATATGGAAACACAAATAGCCAAATCAATCTTGAGAAAGGAGAACAAAGCTGGAAGCATCACACTTTCTGACTTCGAACTATATTACAAAGGCACAGTAATCAAAACAGTATGGTACTGGGACAAAGATAGACCAAGTGATGGAACAGAATAGAGCTTCCAGAAATAAAATCATGCCTATATGGTCAACTAATCTTCAACTAGGATGCCAAGAATACACAGTGGGGAAATAACAGTCTCTTCAACAAATGATGTTAGAAAAACTGAATTCCCATAGTGAAAAGAATGAAACTGTACTCTTCTACCATACACAAAAATAACACAAAATGGATTAAAGACTTAAACATAAGGCCTGAAACTGTAAAACTACTAGGAAACAAATAGCGGGAAACGTCTTGACATTGATATTGGCAATGATTTTATGAATGTGACACCAACAGCACAGGCAGCCAGGACTACAAACTTACCAAATGAGACTACATCAAACTAAAAAGTTACTGTACAGAATACAACGAACTGGTAAAAGACAACCTAAGGTATGGGAGAAAATGTTTACAAACCATATATATGATAAGGGGTTAACTTCCAAAATATATAAAGAACCCCTACAACTTAACAGTGAAAAATACTAATAACCCAATTAAAAAATGGGCTAATGACTTGAATAGATATTTCCCCAAAGATGACAAATGGCCAATGGGTATATTAAAAGACACTCATCAGCGCTAATCATCAGGGAAATGCCCATCAAAACCACAATGAGCTCTCACCTCACATATTTCAGGATGGCTATATTAAAAATAAAACAACAAAAGATAACAAGTGTTAGAAAAAGGTGGAAAAAAAGGAACCCTTGTACTCTGTTGGGAGGAATGTGAGTGAGTATAGCCACTATGAATCACAGTATGAAGACTACTCAAAAAATTAAAAGTAGAACTACCATATAACCCAGCAATCCCACCAATGGTTATACATTTCCATGTTTATTGTAGTGTCACAATAGCCATGATGTGGAAGCAACCTAAATTACTGTCAACAGATGAATGAATCAAGAATTGTGATATACACATACAACTGAATACAATCCCACCATTTTAAAAAGGAAATTCTGCAATGTGTGACAATAGGCATGAATCTTGAGGACATTATGCTAAGTGAAATAAGCCCATTACAGAAATATAATTACTGCATGATTCCATTTTATAAGGTATCTAAAAAGATAAATAAAATTCATAGAATCAAAGAGGGAAATGGTGGTTTCCAGGGGCTAAGAAAAAGGGAAAATGAGGAATGTTTATCAACAGGCATGAAGTTTCAGATAAGATAAATAAGATCTAGAGATGTGCTACACAACACTGTACCTACTGTCAACAGTAATATATTGTACACTTAAAAGTTTGTTAAGACGGCAGATCTCATGTTAAGTGTTCTTTCCAAATAGAATAAAGAATGAGAGTTGAAAATCCTGAACTACAAAGAAAGCCCTGAAGTTATTAATGACATTTTTTACAACATAAACAACGGCATGTGCTGAATTTCTGTAGTTGAAATTACAATACAGGAACAGACTAAATATAAGAAAAGTAAACAACATATTTGGTGAAAAATAACTATTTTCAAGAATAAAATAGTTGAGAATGGTGGCATTACCTTATATATTTGCAAATATCTTTAATTTTTGGCTTAATAGAAGGCAGCTTAACTCTCACACCTGATTATGCATTCAGTTTCTTGTGGTGTATTATTTCTGCTGAGATTTAAGAATAAAATGGTCTCAAACAGATTAGTTACTGATAAAGAGAAGAGTACTTCAATAGTTTCAGATAATTGTGCACATTCTTCTTTGATTCTCAGCACAACCAAGTAGTAGCTTCCTAAAAATTAGTTGAAATGCAGATTCTGAAACCACATCAATGAACTTCTCACTCTCTTAAAATTCATTTGCCTATCTTGCACTTTAATGGATCTTTTATCATGTATGACTTTGTAATATCATACTTCGGTCATTTGGAAAATACTGGTTTACTCAGTTATCAAACATCACATTTTAATCATCACCGCTGATACCTATAACACATACCTGAGGCAGGAGACTGTCCTGTACTTGTTACAGCCCAATTGTAAAACAAGCAGTGGCACATTACTAGATTTAGGTTGAAACTGTCTCCAGCACCATGAGGCATCATCCTATCATTCAAATGCCCAAGTTATCAATTATCCCATGGGTAATACTGAAAGACATCCAAGTGGGGTAAGGACTGTACAATGAAGTTTACTAATAACAGGTAAATAGTGCATTTAAGAATACCCTAAGGGGGGCTTCCCTGGTAGTGCAGTGGTTAAGGATCTGCCTGCCAATGCAGGGGACACAGGTCCAATCTCTAGTCTGGGAAGATCCCACATGCCACAGAGCAACTAAGCCCACACACCACAACTATTGAGCCCACACGTCACAACTACTGAGCCCGCATACCACAACTACTGAGCCCACATGCCACAACTACTGAGCCCGCGTGCTCTAGAGTCCGTGTGCCACAACTACTGAGCCCACGTGCTGCCACTACTGAAGCCCACGTGCCTAGAGCCCACGCTCTGCAACAAGAGAAGCCACCACAATGAGAAGCCCGCACACCACAACAAAGAGCAGCCCCCAGTTGCCACAACTAGAGGAAGCCCGTGCAGAGCAACAAAGACCCAACGCAGCAAAAAGAAAAAAAAAAAATACACTAAGGGAGAAGGCCACAGGAAGCCCACTGTATACATAAGCAGGCTGCTCTATTCCCCATGGGGACAATGATAGTGTCCTCTCCACATGGGCCACTGTGTGTTTCAAGGATTATGATTCTCTCCCAGCTGAGTCAAAGCAGCACTCTGGAAAAAAGTATGGAGGTTCCTCAAAAAACTAAAACTAGAGCCACCATATGACCCAGCAATCCCACTCCTGGGCATATGTCTAGACAAAACTATAATTTGAAAAGATATATGCACCCCTCTCTTCATTGCAGCACTATTCACAATAGCCAAGACATGGAAACAACCTCAACGTCCATCAACAGATGAATGGATAAAGAAGATGTGGTATATATATACAATGGAATATTACTCAGCCATGAAAAAGAACAAAATAATGCCATTTGCAGCAACATGGATGGACCTAGAGATTATCATACTAAGTGAAGTAAGTCAGAAAGAGAAAGACAAAGACCATACTACATCACTTATATGTGGTATCCAAAATACAATACAAATCAACATATCTACGAAACAAAAACAGACTCACAGACATAGAGAACAGACTGGTGGTTGCCAAGAAGGAGGGCAGGTAGCAGAGGCAAACTATTATATAGAGGATGGATAAACAACAAGGTCCTACTGTATAGTTCAGAAAACTATATTCAATATCCTGTGACAAACCATAATGGAAAAGAATATGAAAAAGAATATATGTCAGTGGTCCCCAAGCTTTTTAGCACCAGGGACCAGTTTCGTGGAAGCCAATTTTCCCAGGGATGGGGAGGGGCGTGGGGGGGATGGTTTTGGGATGATTCAAGTGCATTACATTTATTGTGCACTTTATTTCTATTATTATTACATTATAATATATAATGAAATAATTATACAACTCACCATAATGCAAATCAGTGTGAGCCCTGAGCTTGTTTTCCTGCAACTAGATGGTCCCATCTGGGGGTGATGGGACCACCTCAGCTCCACCTCATATCATCAGGTATTAGATTCTCATCAGGAACACGCAACCTAGATTCCTTGCATGTGCAGTTCACAGTAGGGTCCGTGCTCCTATGAGAATCCAGTGCTGCTGCTGATCTGACAGGAGATGGAGCTCAGGCAGTAATGCGAGCGATGGGGAGCGGCTGTAAATACAGATGAAGCTTTGCTTGCTTACCTCCTGCTATACAGCCTAGTTCCTAACGAGGGTTGGAGACCCCTGATATATGTGTATAACTGAGTCACTTTGCTGTACAGAAGAAATTAACACAGCACTGTAATAAATCAACTATACTTCAGTAAGGTTAAAAAAATACTTCAGAGTTCAGATCATTTTCCAACATTGTACATATTTCATCAATGTGTAATGGCAACAGTATAGGTGGTTCTACTTTGGTAAACGTGTTGTAGGTATGACAGCAGTTTGGGGGTATCAGAACAAATATTCCTAGAGGCTTGCCATAATAAGGCAAAATATTTAATAACCCAAAAAGGGACACTAGAGGGAGTTATTTTTTGGAGACAAGCTGAACCTGGAGACCAGCCTAAGGAGAATACACTGCTAAATTAACCAAGGAATGAAATAATGACACCAGTGGAGAACACCAGCAATGGTACATCCAGGCTAGTACCCTCAGCCAGAAAGGATTATGGGATATTTACCATGAAATGAGGTTGTAGGTAAACAATGGTAATCTTATACAATGGTAGGACATCATTGGAGAGTATGGCCTTTATTATTGTCCTCTAGTGATTCTCGTAACATAGGCTTAAAAAAAAATTATCTTTCCTGTGATGCAAACAGTTAGAATTGAACAGAAAAAAACAATGGCCTCCTATGAAGGAAAGAGGGAAACAGATGGGTAGTGTAACATAATGGCACCTGGAAGCCAATGTCTCAACTTATTCTATAATATCTGAAATATCACTGTGTCCACAAAGCAGATGAAATTCAGAGTTTACTGAAAAATGACCTCTAGTTTCCCCCTCAATCTCTGGGAGTATGTGGTATATGGAGAAATTTCACTTCTAATGGGAAGAAAAGGACTGTCAATTTCAACCAAAGAATGTTGTATCAAACATTACTTTAATCTTTCCACCATAGTTATTTATAGTGTAACAAAACATTTATAGGTTCATGGATAGAATAAAAACCAGGCTTATATAAATGATGATCTCCAAGAACAGAAAATAATTTGGGAATTTGAATTTAAGTCCCAAATTGTTAGGATACACAAGGAAACTAAATTGTACTGAAAAAGTAAATTTAACTTTAGAAAAATTACTCAATGTCTTCAGCAACACATACAAAAGAATTCAAGTAAGTCTGGATCCAGGATCCAGTTAGAGAAATTGAGCTGATTAACAAACATAAGAAGACCTTTAGGGCTTCCCTGGTGGCACAGTGGTTGAGAGTCCGCCTGCCGATGCAGGGGACACGGGTTCGTGCCCCAGTCCGGGAAGATCCCACATGCCACGGAGCGGCTGGGCCATGAGTCATGGCCACTGAGCCTGCGTGTCCAGAGCCTGTGCTCCGCAACGGGAGAGGCCACAACAGTGAGAGGCCCGCATACCGGAAAAAAAAAAAAAAAAAAGAAGACCTACACACTACTGAACAGTGCTTATCAGTCTGATACTTGGTAGAAAATGTTGTAAGTAAATAATGAACTTAATCCTGAGAAATATTAAAAATTTTCACATAAAAGGCAACATGGGAAGAACAAGCTGAAGAAGAATACTGGGTTAAGGAAAAGGAAATAAAAAATTACATATATGTATCTTTTCAGTAATTACCAAAATCCTAAAAGTCTTTAAAAACTGAGTTATATTATTAATTTACCTTTTGACAATGAACAGGTACCAAGTATCACACTGAGCTACTTAATTTCATGGCATATAATCGTCCCAAAAAATGCAATAAAACTGACATACTTAGGTGGCAAATATTTATAGATGCTTTTCAACATTTTTATAACATGAACATAACTTTAAAAAATATCTCCAATATTTTTAGCCTATTCATAATGTTAAAATACTCAATTTCTCTCTTTTCCATGTTGAACCTGATCATTTTTGATGAAAATATTATTTTGCCAACAAAGCTAGTTCTCTAGTAGAGCTAAACCATCAAAAATAACAAGAGCAAATTTAATTACAGAGACAAAAAAGTTAATTAAAATTACAAAGTAAGGGCTTCCCTGGTGGCGTAGTGGTTGAGAGTCCGCCTGCCGATGCAGGGGATACAGGTTCGTGCCCCAGTCCGGGAAGATCCCACATGCCACGGAGTGGCTGGGCCCGTGAGCCATGGCTGCTGAGCCTGCACGTCCAGAGCCTGTGCTCCACAACGGGAGAGGCCACAACAGTGAGAGGCTCGTGTACCACAAAAAAAAAAAAAAAAAAAAAAAAAGAACAATATCATTTATAACCATTTCAAATGCTTAGGGATAAGTGTTAATATGTACAGGACATTTAGGCTGAAATTAGAAAATGCTGACGGAAGAAAGCAAAGAAGTTCATGGATTGGAATACTCAGAATAATAAAGACGTAAATTTACCCAAACTGATCTATAGTTTTAAGGGAATCCCTATCAAAATCAGCAAGGTAATTTTCAGCACTATTTACAGTAGCCAGGACATGGAAGCAACCTAAGTCTCTATCAACAGATGAATGGATAAAGAAGATGTGGCACATATATACAATGGAATACTACTCAGCCCTAAAAAGAAACGAAATTGAGTTATTTGTAGGGAGGTGAATGGACCTAGAGTCTGTCATACAGAGTGAAGTAAGTCAGAAAGAGAAAAACAAATACCGTATGCTAACACATATATATGGAATCTACGAAAAAAAAAAGGTCATGAAGAACCTAGCGGTAAGACAGGAATAAAGACACAGACCTACTAGAGAATGGACTTAGGATACGGGGAGGGGGAAGGGTAAGCTATGACAAAGTGGGAGAGTGGCATGGACGTATATACACTACCAAACATAAAATAGATAGCTAGTGGGAAGCAGCCGCATAGCACCGGGAGATCAGCTCGGTGGTTTGTGACCACCTAGAGGGGTGTGTTACGGAGGGTGGAAGGGAGGGAGACACAAGAGGGAAGGGATATGGAAACATATGTATATGTATAACTGATTCACTTTGTTATAAAGCAGAAACTAACACACCATTGTAAAGCAATTATACTCCAATAAAGATGTTTAAAAAAATAGAATTAGAAACGAAAAAGGACAAGTTATAACAGACACCGCAGAAATACAAAGCATCCAGGAGACTACTACAAGCAACTCTATGCCAATAAAATGGACAACCTGGAAGAAATGGACAAATTCTTACAAAGGTATAACCTTCCAAGACTGAACCAAGAAGAAACAGAATATATGAAAAGACCGATCACAGGTAATGAAATTGAAACTGTGATTAAAAGTCTTCCAACCAACAAAAGTCCAAGACCAGATGGCTTCACAGGTGAATTCTAACAAACATTTAGAGAAGAGCTAACACCCATCCTTCTAAAAGTCTTCCAAAGTATTACAGAGGAAGGAACACTCCCAAACTCATTCTATGAGGCCACCATCACCCTGATACCAAAACCAGACAAATGTACTACAAAAAAAGAAAACCACAGACCAATATCGCTCATGAGTATAGATGCAAAAATCCTCAACAAAATACTAGCAAACAGAATCCAACAACACATTAAAAGGATCATACACCATGATCAAGTGGGATTTATCCCAGGGATGCAAGGATTCTTCAGTATACGCAAATCAATCAATGTGATACACCATATTAACAAATTGAATAAGAAAAACCATATGATCATCTCAATAGATGCAGAAAAACCTTTCAACAAAATTCAACACCCATTTACGATATAAACCCTCCAGAAAGTAGGCATAGAGGCAACTTACCTCAACATAATAAAGGCCACATATGACAAACCCACAGCCCACATCCTCCTCAATGGTGAAAACCGGAAACCATTTCCACTAAGAACAGGAACAAGACAAGGTTGCCCACTCGCACCGCTATTATTTAAAACTGTTTTGCAAATTTTAGCCACAGCAATCAGAGAAGAAAAATAAATAAAAGAAATACAAATTGGAAAAGAAGAAGTAAACCTATCACTGTTTGCAGATGACATGATACTATATACAGAGAATCCTAAAGTTGCCACCAGAAAACTACTAGAGCTAACCAATGATTTTGGCAAAGTTGCAGGATACAAAATTAATGCACAGAAATCTCTTGCATTCTTATATACTAATGATGAAAAATCTGAAAGAGAAATTAAGGAAACACTCCCAGTTACCACTGCAACAAAAAGAATAAAATACCTAGGAATAAATCTACCTAGGGAGACAAAATACCTGTATGCAGAAATTTATAATTTATATGAGAACCTGCTGTATAGAAAAAATAAATTAAAAAATAATTTTTTAAAAAAAGTTATTAGAGAAAGGGGGAAAAGGAATATATGGCAGCTTATTTTATGCCGTTAATGTCAATATATCCTGAACTCTAAGCCCAGACAATCATCATCTAAAGAAAAAAATTAGAGTCTGATCTCACATATTAAAGTAGATGCAAAATTTCTTAACAAAATATTAGTAAACTGAGTTAATCTATATATATGAAATTATATATATGAAAATACTTATTTTCTTTGAAGAATTCAAGAATGATTCAACATTAGAAAATCTAAATTCATCACATAACAGCTTACAAGCAAATACCAGCTATCTTGATTGCAGGGGAAAAAAAGTTAGATTCATCATTTATGCATTAAAGAACACTGTCATAACCAAAAGGAGAGAAAACATTGTTTACAAGGAAAAGCATGTCTACATAAATTTATTCAAAATATTATTCTAGGTGGGGAGGCATTGGAAGCATTCCAATTGCAATCAATCTGATGCCCAAATTGCCAATTGCTATTAATTATGGAGAAACTTGCCAGAGAAATAAGAACTTCTCCCCCAAAATGGAATAGACTATTTACCAACATAAAGGTAAAAGCAAAATTTATTCTTCACACAAGTACTTTAAATGTAGAGTTACTACTAAAAAGACTAAAGTGTATAAGCAAAACAATAAAATTAGTAATGATTATCAAGGTTCTTGATTATACATGATTAACAATCAACTGTATTTCTGGGTATTTGTGGCTGTAACTTAGGAAATTTTTTTCCAAAAGATATATCTGTAGCTAACAAATACATACTAAAAATAAACCTAAGGCAGAAACAGAAAACAATGCGTTTGCCGTTTAATTGAAGAAAAGTTAACAAAAATCAAGAGATATGCCAGACTCATGGCAGAATTCAGTCAAAATTTTCACGTCTCCCTGGATTGTTCCACTTAATCAATATAATTCCAGTGTGTGAGTGTGTGTGTGTGCGTGTAAATTGAAGATCTAATTTTAATGTTACTTTTAAGTGAATGGGCCAAAGACAAGAGCCAGGACAATTTTGAACAAGTGCGGCACTTGCCCTACCAGATATCAAGGCTGTAATAAAGCCCTACTGTTTAAGACAGTTAAGAAGCTGTGCAGGGGTAGACAGACAATAGTGGCACAGAATAAGAGCCAAGAAAATATTTAGAGCATATTTGGGATCTTGGGTGTCTTTACAGATAACTGGGTAAAAATCAAGTACTCCAATGAAATTAGCTTCATGGTTTATATGGCTTTTCCCATTAAAAAAAACAAATTGTATCTATTCATCACAACATATATAAAAGTTCACTCCAGGATTAAACATGAAGATTTAAAACTCTGATTGCATTAAAAATGAGAAATTTTTATACATGAAAGAGGCCTAGCTTTAGACCCGTCTCGGCTTTCAATATGCCTTCCTCACTAAGCTTAACCATTTCTAGCTTTTGATTTAAAGTGAGAGATGTGTGACTCTTTTCACTTGAACACCTAGTGACCGTTGTACTGTTATTAACTGGCCTAATTTCAATACTGTGTGTCTCAGGTAATAGGGAGACCCAAGGGAGAGAGACATGAGACAGTAGGTCAGTGCAACTGTCAGAACACACACAGCATTTAGCAATTAAGTTTGCTGTCTTATATGACCTTGCCTTGTGGGACCCTACAACAATTACAGTAGTAACATCAAAGATCATTATCACAAATTACCATAAAAAATATAATAATGAAAATGTTTGAAAAAGTTTGTGAGAATTATCAAAATGTGACCCAGAGACACCAAGTGAGCAAACGCTGTGGGAAAAATGGTGCAGAGTTGCTTCACAGGGTTGCCACAAACCAGTTTGTAAAAATTCCAATACCTATGAAGTACAATACAGCAAAGTGCAATAAAACAAGGTATGCCTATATCTAAGCATGTATGCTAAAATTACAAGAAGAATGAATAACAAAACTTAGAGAAGTGTTAATTTCTAGGTAGAGAAGGGCTAATGAGAACTTCAAGTAGAATATTGGTAATATACTATTTCTTAATCAGGTGATAGGTAAATAGTGTTGTTTTCCCTCAAACTGTATGTATACACTTTTGTGTGTATGATATTGTATTAATTTCCTATGTCTGCTCAAACTAATTACCACAAACTCGGCAGCTTAAGACAAAGCAATTTTATCTTTTAGCTCTGGAGGTCAGAAGTCCAAAATCAGTTTCAGGGCTAAAAATCAAGGGGTTAGCAGGCCTCCTTTCCTTTCTAGATTCTCTAGAGGAAATACCATTTCCTCCACTTTTTCAGCTTCAAGAAGCTGTCCACATTCCATGGTTTGCATACCCTTCCTCCATCTTTAAAGCCAGAGGGATAGCATCTTCTCTTTTATCTGACCTCTGCTTCTATCCTTACATCTCTTCTCTGCCTCTCTGCTTCCTGTGAGAAGAAATCATATTGCTTTCTGTGTCTGTGACCCTCCTGCCTACTCTTTAGGAGAGCCCCTGTGGTTATATTTAGACCCACTGGGATAATCCAGGACATTTTTTCCATCACAAGAGCCTTACTGTAATCACTGCAAGGTCTGTTTACCATGTAAGGTAACAAATTCACAGGTTCTGGGGATTCGGATGTGGACATCTTCGGAGGGGCCATTATTTAACCTACCAGAAATACATTTCATAAACTAAAAAACAAGTAAACGTGGTTTTACACCATGCAGTTTATGATATAAGAAGTATAGTACTACAAGTTCTCATACACTAAGAATGGGAGTCCAAAATTGCATACACTTCTTGGAGTTTAAGTTCGAAATATAGTTTGAACACTCTAAATTACCCGTATCCTTTGATCCAGCAATTCATGAAATAAATATATTTCAGGAACTTGCTTGTGATTTTAAAGAGAACTTTTTGTTTTTATTTCCTTTCCTCTGTGTTTTTTTTCATATTTTCTCTTTTAATAATTTATTTTGTAATTCATGAAAATAGATTTTTATGACAGGAGCATATGATAAAGGATGATGTATACTGGACCCACTCTCTGCCGGTCTGTGTACTGAAGCCACCGAGATGAAAGAGATAAGAGGGCTAAAAGATCACTGAAATTCTAACATTCAATTTGACCAATGGGAAAAAGAGAAAACTAAATTAGAGCAAGGAAAGATATAAAGACCCCAGAAACCCTATTCTATGTTGGGGCTAGAAGGAAATGCTACCAATTCCCTTCTCTAAGAACATACATCTTAAGCCAGCAAGATGTCAAATGGACAGTCGGGCAGCAAATTCAAAGCAGCTGCACAGTTTGAGGGATGAGCAGATGTGGAGGTCGGGGGTGGTTGTGGGGTCTTTTTGGTGGTGCTTGATCATCATTTAAGTTTGGGGGTTGCTTTGTGGGGTCTGATATCATGAGCACCAGTTTAACCCGTAGGTTTTACCTTCTTAATTATTATGGGTTCTTAAGTATTTCAAGTTCTTAAATATTTTGGTAAAGGAGAAATTTTTCTTAACATTGCTTTTTGTCACTTGGATTGAGGATGGATTGTCATTTGGAAGAATCTTTGCCTGTTAAGAACTAGTATGATCAAGGTAGAGATATTAAAATAAGGGGATAGGTATTTAGGATTTATTGATAGGGTTAAGGAGAAAGCAAAAAGTTCTACAGATTTTGATCAGTTAGCACATATGGAAAAAATGTTTTGGCTACAGCATCCTTTGGGCCATCCTACTAGGGAAGCTGAGCATCACAAAATTCATTGCAGATGGATAAGGAATTCTGTTGATCCATATAAATTGCTAACTGTATAAGAAAATTCATTAATAAATTACCCTTCTACTTTCGATTATGAAATATATGCTCCGCCTGTAGCATATTGTTTTTTAAAGTGTTAGCTAAAAAAAGCTATTTCAGCTGAAGTTTGATTTTTTAATCATCTCTGGAGTGGCTGAAATACTAAAAACTATTGTTAGTGATAGAACGCTCACCTTTTTGCCAGCTGAACATTTGCATATTGCCTGGAGGATAATGGCTGAAGGCTAAGGAAACAGCTCTTTAAATCTGATTGATTATATCTCAGTCTATTTTAAATGGTAATTTATATTATTTAGAAAAAAACATACAGAGTGATGTCAAACAACTCAGGTCACTGCACTAACAAAAAGAAACTGAAGGCATTTAGAAAACACTCTAACTACTGGCTACATGAGTTCATTATATTGCTCCACAGATTTGATATTATCAATATAGATTGAATCAAGCCAACCCAAAATGGAATTTTATTTTAAATGCTTTGTAATAGAAACAATTTGCAGAAAATATGTCGTTAAGACAGTATCTAGTGAATGCTACATGCAATTTCTACCACCATCCATATGTACTGCCATGCTTAGTAGAAATAATACATTTATGTGTTTCTGTTTTTCTAAGATTAGAAGGTACAAACAAAAATGTAGTTCTCCATCTTTCACATTTTACTTCACCCAAATATTCTACCAAATAACCAAGATTCCAAATTGTTACAAACAAAATGAACAATGTTTCCATGGCAATTATGGTAACTATCAATCTATCACCACATTAATATTTACAGGAAGTCTGAGAATCTAACTTCATGCTTTAACCAGCAAAGGTTTATATTTCGATTTTGCAAAAAATTATCAGGTTTAAAAATACAATTTATTCATGATCCTTTTTGTACAATACAGCATGTATTGTACAGCATGCATGTACAATGTATGTACAATGTATGTACATGCATGTACAATGTACAGCATGCATTCCTAATTATAAAGGAAACTTGAAAATAATGTGATACTTTATTTTCCAAATCTAATTTTTTTTTTAAAAGTCTTTGCATCAGTTTGAATATTTGAACACTGAGGAACTTACGAAATAAAAACCTGATAATTGTTAGCACAATTATATACAACTATCTTAAATAACATTACATAAAATATTTTTATTTAGAAATACAACATTTGTTTTCCTTTCTTACCTTGTATTAAACAATTTTATCTAGGCTCTTGACTTGCAGTACTGGCATCAATCATATAGCCAATTTTTGCATCATCTAACACAGTTTTTGCATTTAAAAATATACATATAGCTCTGTTTCCTTATGATGCTTTCACAAAGAAATCAAATCCTAAACCACATATCTAAATGTTACTAAAATTTATACTAGTTCCCCAAGCCTCCCAGTACTTAGTTGGCATGTGTTTGGTACATACACATCAGTTTGCTGCTTTTAAAGGTGAAATTTTACAGACTTGTTTACCATCATATAGAGACAATTACAATTGTAAACTTCATATTAAATGTTTTATCTAATTTGATAGTGTTTCCATCAGTTGAATCTTCTAATCAGAGATATGTTGGGAAATATTTAAAACAGGCTCTGGCAGTGATGGGAAGTTCAAATCCTGATTTGTACTATTTTCCAATTTCCATAGTGTAAATACTCCTACTCTGGTTAATTTTAAGCTACCAACATGAAGTCAACTGTCTTGCAAACTTCATGAAATTTTAACAGTGGGCCCTCCTGAGCCAGCGTGAGTCAAACCCACAACACCAATTAAAAAAACCACAAACATCTTTCTACCTACAAATCTGGTTCTTTTCCACTTAGTACTCCCAGGTGCTTGTCTTTAATCTGGGTTACTCCACAGTCTCCATCTTTACTGGCTGCTTCTCTTCAATACAAACTCACTTATATTTACTAAAATCTCTCACTCAGTCCCAGCTTAGGCTCTTTTTTCTTTTTTTTTTTTTTTTTTTTTTTTTTTTTTTTGCGGTACGCCGGCCTCTCACTGCCGCGGCCTCTCCCGACAGGCTCCGGACGCGCAGGCCCAGCGGCCATGGCCCAGGGGCCCAGCCGCTCCGCGGCACGCGGGACCCTCCCGGACCGGGGCACGAGCCCGCGCCCCCTGCATCGGCAGGCAGACTCCCAACCACTGCGCCAACAGGGAAGCCCTAGGCTCATTTTAACAAAAATAATTTTCATAATACTGACATTGACAATATTCAACCTCATGTTAACTCCAAATCTTAGTGAAAGTTTTGTTCCAATTATTTACATTGCTCTCCGGTCACTAATTACCATTCCATGGCCAAATTTGAAGGTTCCTTTGCAGTTTTCCCAACTCATTTTATGAGACCAGTATTATCCTGACACCAAAGACAGTACAAAAAGACAAACCGACCCCTCTGCAAAAAACCACTATGCAAAGTTGATTTAACATTTGAAAATCAAATTAAATCCATGATTCCAACATGCTAAAGAAAATTATTTGAGAAAATCCAACACGATAAAAACTCTCAGAAAGTTACAGAGGAATTACCCCAACTTGATAAAGAAAATCTACAAAAAACAAAAAAACCTCGAAAACCATCATCCTACTTAATAGCAAAAGACACAAAGCTTTCCCTCTAAAACTGGAAACAAGGCAAGGACGCGCTCTCACTACTCTCATTCTCCTCACTACAGGAAGTTCCAGCTACTACAATAGGCAAAAAAAGACATAAAAGGCACAAAGATAGCAAAGGAAAAAATAAAGCTCTCTCTTTGCAGGTGTCCATGATTATCTATGTAGACCAACCCAAATAATCACCAAAAGAAAAAACCAAGCGAGCTCTGTGAGGTCACACAATACAAGATAAACACATAAAAATCAATCGCATTTCTACATATTAACATAAAACAATGAAGAAAATAACGTTCTTATATTTTAGAGATAAGTACTGATATATTTACAAACAAAATAACAATTTCTGATATTCATTTCAAAACAATTTCCTGAGGAGGACGGGGTAGGGATATACATAAAGCAAGATTGGTCCTAGGTTGCTAGTAGCTGAAGTTGGATAATATAGAAATCTTTATAAGCACTAACCTCTCTTGTTCTGCTCTTCTCCAAGCGTGGCCCTTGCACCGGCAGCACCTTCCTCCCTCCGGAACTTGTTAGAAGAGCAAACGCTTCACCCCCAACCTATTTATTTTGAATCCGAGGCTCTGCACGTGAGGCCCATTACTCTGGGACTTAACAAGTCCTTCAGGTGATTCTGATCCAGGCTAATGATTCCAAACCGTGGTATGTCAACTGCTCTCACCTGAAGATGTTACCGAACAAAACTTGGGTCCGCTTGCCCACGCGCTGTAAAGCCAATCTACTGACACTGGGTTCTGGTGAAGCAAAGTGCAGTGTTCACTGAAAGGCATCAAGCAAGGAGGCCAGGACAGCTAGTGCTTAAAAGACCCAAATTCCCCGAAGGCTTTCAGGGAAAAGTTTTTAAAGACAGGGTGAGGGAGGGGGGTTGGGGGTATGTGATCCGCTCATGGACATTCTTCTGATAGGCTGGTGGTGAGGTAATCAGGAGTCAAGATCATCAAACTTTAGGTTCCAACTAGTCTGGGGTCTCCGTGCTTGTGGGCAGCAGACAGTTAACCTCTTCCACCTGGCGGGGGTTTCAGTCTGCAAAACAGCTCAAAGGACATGGCTCAGAATATTACCTATAGCGTTTGAGGAGGAACTAAAGGTCCGTGATTTTGTTTAATGGCTAAACTGTTATTATTTTCTCTTACTTGACTGTTTTTCTTTTTTTCTGCATTTTCTCACTTCTCTGATTAAATTTATTCTTTGACTAAAGTTTTTTTACAGACAAAAGACAGGCAGAGAATATGGGGGAAAGGACTATAGGGTCCTGCTCTGTCTCAAAGACTGGTAGATTTTGTTATGTTTTAAATTATCCACAATACGATGGGGAAATAAATGAAAACACCTATGCCAGATGTTTCACTAGCAAATTAGAATAAACTTTGAAAACATACAATTCTAATCTTAAACACTTTCAGAGGACAGCAGAATGGAATCTGTTCCCTAACTCAGTTTATGAGACTAGAAAAATCTTAGCCCTGGAATTGAACAAAAAGTATGAGAAAAGGAAATATCAAAGCCAATCTCACTCAGGAACACAAGATTCAATCATTTTACGCAGGAATTAAGGAAATTGCATCCAGCAGCATATACAAAAACAAACAACAACAAAACCCCCACCATAACTAAACTGCAGTTACACTAGGAAAGCAAAGTTGGTTTAACATTGGATAGACTATAAACAGAAGGGAGTAAGAGAGGTTTGTTTATTCCTAATGTATTCTGTTTCTTGCTCCAAATGTTGGCTACCTGAGTATGCTTGACTTTTAAAAATGTATTAAGATGTATGCTTATGATTGTTACATTTCTGATTGTAAGATAAACTTAAATGAAGATCTTGAAAAAATCTTAAAAATTTTTTTATTCTCAAAATTCTTAGTCATTATTATAATCGATTAAAAAAATAGGAAACTCTATCGTAACATAATACATTGAGGAAAGTAAAATGGTAATAATTCTGCAACTTTTTTTCCAAATAATCTTGAGATACTTTCATCTACTGACATTTGATTTTTAAAAAAACCAAAACTTCAAGGTTTTTCAATACTATAATAAGCAAGTGCTTAAAAGAGTAAATACCATGATGATTAAAACCAATTTGGCTTTTTAAATATTAAAATAAACTGGAACTTATTTTACTTAGAATACAAAATATTAACATAAAACATTTGATTTTTTTTAATGAAAATGCAATTATGAATATTAGAGAATGAAATCAGTCTTTGTCTGATGTTTTAAAACATCATTGGTTCACAACTGTAGGAGTTCCTGAGGTAAATTCTGAAACTGGGCCCCTTACACGGAAGGCAAGGAGAGACAAAAGAAAGAGGAGGTCACCCTAGATTGGTAGGTGGCAGGTTTAATAAACAGGGGAACTTATATGTGTGTCTGCTGGATGAGTAGATCTTTGCAACTGCCCACAACAATCTTAAAATTTTATATAGAGGCTTTAACTGGGTTCAGTCACATCAACCATCCAGATTGTCTCAACACCACCTTGCTCTCTCAAGAATGTGTCCTTGGAACAGCTCCTAGTGTAGGAATGGTGGGCAGAATGTACATTCCCAGGACAGGAGATGGGTGACGAGCCTCAGATTGCCCCATCCAGCTTGAGGGTCAACCTGTGTCACGTCTTCTCAATGACCTCCTCAAACAAGCATAATAAAATTTCCTCCTATCTTTCAATATCCCTTTGGTCCTGAAGTCAAGCATGACACAAAATGTCAATTAAAAATTAACTTAGAAACAAATTATAATTTTCTTAAACATTTAATTATCACACACCATTGTTATTAAATGAAACAAAGTCCAAGTTTGGTTTTATATGACTAACAATTTATGCATTTCATTCAATTGAATGAATTATATATAATTTAATAAAATAGTAACCAACAATGAAAATATTTTGTATTCTAAATAAAATATTTATATCTAAGAATAATCAAATTATTTTTAATATCTTTAGAGGACTGGTAGATTACATATTGCCATGGAAGATGTTGAAATGCCAAAAAAATTGGAAACTCCTGATTTAGTTTCTAGAAGCATATTATCATGTCACAAATATGAATCTTTTATATTTTTCAGAAATATAGAGTATCTGTAATTGCTTGTCTTCATAAAACACATTTTTTACTTGAATATATTCTGAGCATTTCTTTGATCAAAATCATTATTAGTATTTAAAAGAAGAGAAAAATAAATTAATCCAGGAAGATACTCAATGTACATATTTGACTTTTAGAATAATTTCATCAGCATTATACACACTTTTGATTCTACTTTAATGTTTGTGTGATGAAACAATTTCAAGATTGTAATGATCAAAATAAATATAATAATGACTGGGAATAGTATAACACACCCTTCGGTGAATTGAATCATTATTTTTCCTTAACTAGACAAAATTACAGCCATTTTTAAAGGCTTTTTGACTTCACTGTGCATGTAGGCTTTATGAGGAAAAATAAATTTATTATCCAAACTCTGTAATGTCAAACTCTGACTTTTCATGCTGGCACTAATTGCATGTCTGCTGCTTCTATGTTTATATGTCTCATTATCCCAGCTTTCACTGGGTGACCTCTTAATACAAGTGACAATCCCACAAAACATAATTCTGGTTGTTTATTAATTTGTCATCTAAAAATAATCATTCACTTAATTATAAAACTCAACTGCGTCTTTGTATGTTTCGCATCGAATTCTTGTTTATATTCACACAAATATTACCCATGTTTATGTGTATATAATAGGCTTATAGAGATTGTCACTAGGAAAATTGCCATTTTTTTGTTTGCTTCCTTCTTTTCCTCTAAAACATTTTTGTGTGAGAGAAGTAGTTTGTCTAAATGTTGGATGATGCGTATATATTGGTGAATGTGCTTACAAACACGAAAAGAACTTTTTCTGTTTCTATTTTCATGTCAACAGGAAATAAACTTTAAGTATCCTTTATGCATATATCAAATAAATGGACCACATGACAGTATTTCAGACCCCACATTTTCTACATTCCTGTAAACCTCCACTCATGGGTCATTAAAACATTATCAACAAAGTAAGCATCCTTTTAAATGCTTTTACCTCTGAAAGGGTAAAAATAGTTTGGCTGCCTTTTGGAATAGAGAATGGGAAACTAGGGGTTTCACCTTTTAAATCCTTCTTAATACTTTGTGAATGTTTTAAGATATATTTTTTTCTGAAAATCTACACGTTTATTTTTTTAGTGGGATTTTTAAAATCTTTTGTTGTAGTAGAAAACTGGTTTAAATTACAGCAAAGGAGATTATTTAGGTGATTCATGCAAAAAACTTTCTAATTTATGAAAATTTTAATGTGTTAAGAAATCAAAATTTTACCTGATTTAGGGAAACTTTGAAAAAAAATGATCCTAGCTATACGAGAGCACACCATTGCTGTATTCTTTGGACTAGATGAGCATACATTTCTAACGTTCCTAATTCAACTATTTATATGGCTAGAAATATGCAAAGAAAAGTCTTTTTTAAAAGGACTACTTTTTTATTGATTACAAAATGAATAGGTTTCCAGTGGCTTTTAAAATCTTCTAATATTAATATACCATGTTATCCTCTAAAGCTTGGCTATCAGTCTAGATCTAAATTGCTGGTGACAAAGAAAGGCCTCATGCCACTCCTGTCTCAGGCAACATGAACAGGAAACATAATTTCGAATGTACCAACAATGCACTTTCCAGACAGATAAATTACATACAACTCCTGAGACTCCTGAAGTTAATTTACAGCAATATTTCTTTTCTTTTATTTAATATCTTCAAGCCATTGGCTCATTTATTCACTCGATCATTTATACATTTGTTAAAGAAGTATAAATTGAGCACCAACCATGTGACAGAAAGACTGCTTGGTGCTGGATGTGTCATCAAATGAAGCTGGATGTCTGCCATCATAAAACTGGAAATTAAGACAATGCACAAGTAAACGTCATAAAATGTGAAAGGCTATGAAAGAAGCAAACAGGACTGCTAAGATGCAGAATAACAAGAGAGACCTAATTGAGTGTCAGGGAAGGTGCCATGAAGAAAGTAGTATTTATGCTGACTTGATGGATGAGAAACCAGCCATGAGAAGAGCATGGGGCACAAGATTACAGGTAGAGGAAAGATCATGTGCAAAGACCTGAAGTTAGTGAACAGCTTGGGATATTTTAGAATCTTAAAAAGCTGAGAGTCAATGGCATATGGTACAAAATTAAATTGAAGGAGTAATGTAGGACTGATCCGGTCAGGAGTTTGGCATGGATTTCTACAGTGAGAAAGAAGGTTTATAATGGCTTTCAGCAATGGAGAAACATGGTCTCACTTTTTTTTTTTTTTTCTTTATAAAGTCACTTTAGCTCCAGCGTAGAAATAAAGCTGTACAAACAGGGAGTGGGGGATGAGAAGGTTATTGCTATATTAAGTGAAAGGTGATAGGCTTGAAATACTCTATAAAATTAAATTCACAGAGTAAAGAAGGAGGAATAATCAAGGACTAACCCCAGATTTGGGGCTTGAAAAGCTTCTTATGAACATATTAAAATAATATCATACTAGAACATCAACTCACATCTCTCTTTAGTGCATGTCATATTTTTCTCATTCTACACAATGGTTTTGAAATAACTCTATATGCCTAATAGCATTGCTTTCTCATCTTTCAATCATTCATTAATTTCATACATACCTGGTATTTTTCTCTTCCTCTACTAAAACTGATTTCTGTATTATTACTAATAGTACCCTCATTGCCACACTTGAAGAGACTGCTTATCTGTCCTCATATACTGGAAATATTTATCTAAGACTCTTTTCACTCTGGATCATTTGATTTTTTAAGTTTTGCTAATTCTTGGCTTTTTGGAAATATTCCCTCCCCATTATGAAACTTTCCCCACTGTCCCAGTTTTCTGGCCTCCACCACTGTTTCTGAAATGTGATCATAAGTATGATAATTTATGTGTATGTAGCTGGTCCCACCACTAGATTGTGACATTGTGGATTCCTTTTTGCTCAGTATTTAAGATGCCCCCTCATCGGACTGTCATGAGCTGAATCCCTATCAGCCAATTTGTACCTAGGTGATATCAGGAAAAGTACTTAAAATTCTCTAAATCTCAACTTCCTCATGCATAAAATAGGAATAATAATTGTGAAGCGTTCCATATTTTTGGAGAATTCTTTGTTCTGTTACTAAGATTATATTTTACAGTTAGGAATTGTACAAACTAAGGGAGCATCTTTAAATTTTTTTATTTAAATTATGTTTTCCATTTAAAGAATAATTATCTTTGGGGGATTGTTGTCATGTCGTATTACTTTCTATATTTGGCAACCTCACGTTGCCACACTCCACATGGATGGGTGTTGAGAATAAAATGAAAGTTCATCTGGTGGCCCATAGACTCTGTGTGAGCTTGCTTTCTTGTGATTTGAAGAGATGTTTCTCTGATGTTTGAATCTTGTTACCTGCTAGAATGCTTAGTTGAACTTGAATCTAAATTCGGTAAAATAAATTTGTCTGAGTCTGACTACAAAAAAAAAGAAAAAGTAGACACCTCATTGGATTGTTCTATTAGAATGAGATTAATGTTACTTCAATTAGAATCTACAATTAGTAAATGTTATTTTTTCATAATCATTATAGTTATCATCATAATCATCCTTATATTGGTAATATGAGCAAATAAGCAGGGTCCTATTATACTGTAGGTGTTTAACTAGTTCAAATGAAAAGTGAATGAATATCCCTGGAGGACAATACTTGTGTTCCACGTTTGAATTTAACATCATAAGTACTCAGTCATTTTTATGGACTACATGAAATAATTAGTATATAGAATATTAAAGCATAATATGGTTATAGGATATGTAGTTAGATGTCTAGAACATAGTTGCCACTATGAACATGTTTTCTAATAAATTACGAATTGACGAATGTACTAATATTTTTGGAGAACCAATATCGATAATGTTGATAGTCAAACTAATTTTCTGTCTTCCTATATAGACTTAAAAAGAATCCATTGAGATGGCACTTGTCCTTATCAGTCACACCTGAACCTTCCATTAAATGTTATAATTTCAGAAACAGCTTTATGTCACGTAATCTTAAATACGTATCATATAAATGTAAGTTCACTTTTGTTATTATATAATTTCACTTAAATTTGACTTTTTAGAAAAGTCTTTATAGATTTAACTTACAGAAGAAATGCTTAGTGCCACCAATGTTGAAAATAATCTATTTAACTAGCAAGCTGCCTTCTATTCTACCATTTTCTATAAGACATCATGCTAAATAAATAACAATTTTTTTCAGAGTCTATTTTAAAATTCAAATCATGGATAAAGTTTTAATAACAATTGAATCATTCTAACAATCTTGATTTCTCACCAATATATTATGTGTATATATATATATTAAAATATACTAAATATAAATACATGTGATTATCTTTCATACCAACACAAACTAGTAAATATGCATTTATTGATAATTACATATTAATAAATAAAATGAATGACTTGAGCACGAGAAATGGTTAGTAATCCGTTTTTCATCTCTTGACATTGATTTAATATGTGGTCAGTTGCCAGGGATGATGTCAATTTCTCATGCAGTTCTGCTTAATGGAAAATACAATTCTATTATCTAATATAGGATCTGTTAATATTTACAAAGTACTATTACCTGTAACTACTGTAGTTATTAAATATTAAAAGAAAAGCATAAATAATAATTTTATACAGGAAATAAAAGTGAATGCTGGCTTGAGAAACCATTTTCAAAATGCAATGTTTCTCTGGTGAAAGGCAGCACTATGCCTCTGGTGTCCCCTTAGGTGACATTCAACTAGATCACTGACTTCAAAAACAAGAGTGACATACTGTGGCTTGTACTTTAGTAATAGAAAACTTGACAAAATGTTGGATACTAGTTTAAGTGCAGATGTGGACCTGGCTAGCATAGGAAAAAAAATAACCACATTTGTTTCAAGCAAGTAAACGTATCTCAGCCCTGTTTTTGTTGAGGCTTTGATTAATAAATGGCATCTTCAAGCATGTAACAAAATGTGAACCTACTACAACCATAAATGGCAACAGTAAAGTGAGGAAGAGATTTTTAAAATACTCATTTATCTATCCTGAAACAATTAATCTTCAGAGGAAGTCATTAACATCAATCTCTTTAGCTAAATTCACCTGAGAATTAGATGCTAGTAACACACATTCATTATCTAACATTTGAGTTTTTCATCTCGACTAAAAAATAAGCAAGAACACAAAAGCAATTACAATTCTTACTCAACAATTTCCTCTGTTAATTACCTTTGCAAAGAATCAGTCTTTCAAACTGACATGCACTGTATATAAATTAATCTTAAAGAAACAAGAAAGTATACAAGCCTGCCAAGAGGTATTTTATTTTTCTCAGAAAGAGCATCAATCATATATGAAAGCATTAGCCTCAAGGCTAACATTTTTCTTGGGTCCTATTTAGGAGTCAGAGGACATGGATTTATTTTGATTAAATATTAATCTTGTCTTATTTTATAGACTTTTAGACAAAACACCCTTCCAGATATAATTACCTCAATAAAACTAATATTTCAAAAGGTAAATTTTAGATGTTAGAAAGTGATATAAAATTTACTTGAATATGTATTTATTGTTATTTTTATAATTTCTATCTTATCCATTAAAATGTATTTTACTTTTATTATTGCCATGTCAGCTTGCATGAACAATTTACCTAAATAGGAGAATCTGTAGGTATTAGTTATTAAAAGTTAATCATCAGTTATATTAGGTAAGGTACTAACAAACAAGCTGCTGTAACAAACTCCAATTACAAAATTGTTCCCACCTGACTGAAGTAAGCTTTTCCAGTCATACTGTGCGTGTTTCTGATGAGCAGGTTTCTTTCCTCCAACTAGTGTTTCAGGAACTCCAGTCCTGTTCAATCTCATGACTTGGTCGTTTAAACATGTAACATTCACTGTTGCTCATTTTGAGATGGAGGAATTGTATTTGGAAAATTTTAACTACTAAATAATCGGAGTATAGGCCCTTTGGCTGGCTTACAATTAGTAGACTTTTGAGTGATAGTAAGTCAAATATTTATTTTGTTGACCAGGCTAAGGCATGGAATTGGAGTATTCAGAGACCTAAACCTCTTAAAGGTCAGCCTTTATGTGAGTCAGAGTAACATAAAAATATTTCATGATGAAGTACATGTGGGGTAGTTGTGGAGACTATTACTCTACCACTCTCTTGAATCACTTTTCCTTAGCTCCTTTTTCTTATATTTAATGGATAATTTTGAAATCTCATAGTGTGTCAAACATTGTGTTAAGGGAGATATAAAAATGACACATTTCCTTCCCTCAGAAATATCATAATCCAGTGGAGGAAGTACACATTTAAAAAAAAGTTATAATGACATATCTAAAATGTTACAATGGACAAACGCCTACAATATTACTGGTGTCAAAAGGGAATAACAAAATCTGCCCTGGTGAAAGTTAAAAGTTCTCCCCTGAGAAGTCAAGCTATATCAAAATATAATTTATTCCAATTCAGTAAACATATTAAATGCATGCTGACACTGAACCCTTAAAACATAAAGTGAATAAGACTTGGCCCTTGTTCTCAAGGGGCTCATAATCTAGCATAGAGGAAAGACACAATGAACAGACATGTGAAATATATTTATAAGACTTGCATGTTTAGTTCTCTCTGAGCAACAGGAGACAAAACCTGAGGCTGAGCTGGGGTTGGTGACCAGCACACAAAGCCAAGACCCCGCCCCCCAATCATGAATCAGACCCCCAGATCATTCAATGGGGGAATTAGAATCACTCTCTATTCCCACAGATGCATGATGGGAGAAATTCAGTGTCCATCTCTGGCTCTAGGAGGAACAGAAAAGGAAAATATGTCTCTTCTGAGACCTCTTGACATACTCGTTTTAGTTTTGAATGGGAGCAGAAATCAGCCTGTCCAAGTGGCCCATAGTACTCAAAGCCAATGCTTTATATTTTAAAGTGATCTCAAGTTACAATTTCTCTTAGGCACCTGACATAATCAAGGAAAATCCTCTCTGGATCCAAATCTCAAAGACTTTTCATTAGTAATATTTCAAGGAACAAGGATTTACAGTTGAAAATTACAATCAATAATTTTTGTTTAATTTGCTGTAATAATTGGGAATTGGCTCTAGGGAATTGGCTATGGAGAACACATAATTTTTGGTGAATAATCTTTTGGAAAGTAAAAGTATGAATGTCTTGGTAAATACTGTGAGCCAATAATTATTTTGGTGGAAAAAAAAGTAAAAGAAAATAAAAGAAAAACAGTCATATACATGATGACCATAGTACAATCTGATATAATGGATTTTCAAAGGGGGAAAAAATTGACAAAACAGAAGAGAAAGATACTCAAAAAAAGGAATGGCTGAGAACTTTCCAAAGTGGATGGAAAGCGCCAATCTGTTTGGGCAGATGGAAAGGTTGAAATCCAATATGGTGGGAACTCTAGAGTCAGGATGACCCTTGAGAGTTGTGCTGAATAGAGGAAGGAGCAGTGGGCCTTTGTCCTTCAACACTGATCATTCACTAGTTATAGGCTGCCCTCAGGGAAGGAGTGTGATCTCGGGTAAAGCAGCTTCTTATGGCCAAAGGCACTGCCACAGAGATATAAGCTATCTACAAGCTGTAAGACATCTACAGCCAACACTGTTGGTAGACGTAGACATGAGTGTTTTGGTTCTGAAAAGGAATCAGGGACATGCAATAGCTTCCACTGTAACTACATACACTCTAACATAGATACTCATGGAATATAGTTCCAGGTCGTTGTTCTGCCCAATGCCGCCCTGTGAGTTACTCTATAACAAACGGATCCATTGATTAGATGGAGCTGCTTGCCTCATTTTTCAGTCTCAAGATACTTTGTCAGTTCCATGGGCACTTTTCGTTCCTTCCATCCTCCAAATGCTGCCTGAGGTTCCAACAATGTTTTAGAATAAAACACTTGTTTTGATCCTCACACTTAAGAAGTACTAGCTGGCAACATCTAAGAAAGTACTTCTTGGCCTCGGTGTTTTCCATTGTAAAGCTTTAATAAATATAGTTGTAACAATGTATGTGAAAAGGTAACAAATGTCATTCCCCTTCCCTACTCCTCCACCTTCCCCGCTTGAGTGGTTTGACTGCTGTTGTCTACCAAGCGTTAGCCATGGTCGACGTGAGGACTAACAGACTTACACTGTGTGGCTCAGTACTGTGGACAGCCAGCAAAACATGACTTTCATATTCAGGAGAAGTGATGCACAGAGAAGGAAACAAAGAGGAATCAAGTGAAGGGCAATGGCGTCTGGTTTATAAATGATTTGGTTATCAGGTATTAGAGTTCTAGCATCAAAGTCTCTTGAGTTGAAAACTAAGGGGGAAGGAAGTTGTGAAGTCTATGCGCAGGCAAGAAAAGTTCTATTCTATATCCTGGTTGTCAGGCTCAGAGAAGTCATACCCATCCCTACTCTCCATCCACGGCCCTTTTTAATACACTTTTCATCCCAAGGCTAGGAAGTATCTTCACATTGAAATACAAAATAGTTTTTCCTGCTCTAACAGTAGAGGAAGGAAAGAGAAAGGGCTTGGTTGCCTAAAGACTAAATGGGAAGGCAAGGAGAGAGAACAAGTTAATGTTTTAAAATCATCATTAGGAGAGTATGTCTCACAATCTTCCCCCGTTGATCTATTATGTATAGAATTGTTGATTTATCTTAGGCATTGAAACTGAAGTAGCTGTTTCAGCTATCTTTTTCTGGGTAACAACCAATCCCAAACTCTGTAGCTTAAACTACCAATTTATTCTTTTCTTAAGTCTTTATTGAATTTGTTACAATATTGCTTCTGTTTTATGTTTTGGTTTTTTGGCCACAAGGAATGTGGATCCTAGCTCCCCAACCAGGGATCAAACCTACACCCCCTGCATTGGAAGGCAAAGTCTTAACTACCAGACCACCAGGGAAGTTCCATACCAATTTATTCTTTATCATGATTTTATATTTGGCTGGGATTTTTTTGTTTGTTTCATCTGGGCTCACTTATGTGCTACATTCAGCTAAACGGTCTCCTGGGCTAGCAATCCTCCATGGCTTTGATTCTAAGTCTAGCAGCTAGTACTGGCCATCAAGCTACCTTGTTTCTCTCCCATTGGGGTCTCTCCTCCTTCAGTAGACTGGATCAGCCTTCTCACATGGCAGACCCAAACTGGAATCTATAAGATCTCTTAAAACCTAGTCCCCAGATTGGCTGTCACTTCTGCTGCACTGTGATGACCAAACTCAATCACAAGGCCAGGTTTAAGGAGAAATAGGCTCCACCTCTTGTTGGAGGGAGAGACAAAGCCATATTGCAAAAGGTCACTGGAGTAATTGATGAAGCTGTCTTGGAAACAATCGATCAAAGTATAAAGCATAAGTAGGAGATAAGAGATAGGAGTGGGTTTTCATCGTTCCTCAGTCTTAAATTGTTCAAAGCAAGAAGGCAGGTGAATGCTGCCTTACAGTCCAGGTCTTGCGAGTTTGACAGCAAAAAAGGAGACAGAAGTCATTCTTGTAGAGTATATGTATTATATTTTCAGCCATTGCTCTCTTCAAAATCTTTCCGTTTACCAGGTTGGCCTGGCTGCAGGAACTTCATTTTTCCTGGCATTTTGCATTAATATCCTTGAGAGCTGAGTCCTTGGAGAACAGGTTTTTGTGACTGGAACAGTGTAAAGAGATACACTTCCTAAGCACTGTAATAATGAGGGAGGAAAATGGAAAAAGGTCCCTGCTTTATTTTCTCAGTGCCTAATTATTTTTTTCTTTTTCAAAATTATTAGTATTTTGAGGTTCTAAACACTGAAATGTCAGCATTTCCAAAGACTGTGAGTTTTGGATCAAAGTACACCTAGACCTGAATTTCAATCCTGCTGAGAGCTACAGTTCTGCTACTTAAATTATTTTAGGCTGAGTTTGTCTTTCGTTCTGGTTTATAACATGAGGAATATCAATTGAGCGATGGTTGTTAAAAGCTAAACACTCAATATAGATAACATATAGTTCCTGTTCTGAAAGGGCCACTTGTGCAGAGTAGGTTAACAGATAAATATATTTCACTATTATGTGGATAAAAATGTGAACCTAGTACAAGGGGGCCACATAGTGGTAAGCAGTCACTTCCATCTGGGAACCCTGAGAGATTAAAAAAAGTCTTGTCAGATATGGTTCTTGAACTAAATATTAAACTATAAATATGTATTCATCTAGTGGTGGAGGAGAAAGAAGCCTAGCAAAGACACAGGAATATAAAACAGTATTGCACACTTAGGTGGTTTAGCATGGGTTGAGCTTACAGTGAAGGGGAAAAAACATGGGGAATGATGCCAGGAGAGGAGGCGAGAGGTTATACCATAAAGATATTTTGACTGTCATTAAAATGAGTTTCAAGTGTATTGTCTAGGCTCAGGACACTATTGGAAGTGCTTATCAGAGGAGTAAAATGATCAGATTTCAGTTTCTAAGCTGATTCTGGAGCAATGTGGGATGTGGATTGTAGGAGTGCTCAACCAGAGGGGGGAAACCAGTTATAAGACTATTTCAGGAGAGCGTGTGAAAGATGCTTAAGAGCTAGAACTAAGACAGGAGTAGAGGAAATGATACTACAGATGAAAAAGCAGTAAAATATGATTATCTGCTTGTGACACCAATTAACAAGTAACCTGCCGTGTCTAAATATTAAGTATTAATATGTGACATGAAATGACTGTTACAAAACCAATGGCTCCTCTTAACTGAATTTTTGTTCCTGAAATATCTAGAGCTTGTTTTATATTTTCCGCTGGTTAACAAGGAAACATCCAGTATTTGGTCATGAAAAATGCACTCCAAGCCTGGTCTGTTTTACACATTAGTTTTTCACACATTGTTTTACAGATTCATAGAACTAAAGCATCAAATGACAGCAAGATAAATTACTCTACACAATTCAAAACCTATAGTGATACTTGCTGACAAACATTCACAACTTTCTCATTCTTTTGGAGACACATGTAAAACTAAGCAGTATGTATTACTGGAAAATGACAGTATTCTCTGCTTATTTTTACTGTCTAAACATAAATGAATTATCTCAATTCAATGGCCACCACTATGTGAAAAACTAATACATGTCTTCTCCACTTTGTCTTTTCTGAAGCTATTTTTCCACACAAGGGACTGAAAACTTGATATATCTAAAGATCCAGATTGTGTCCAAATGACTCAGTAGACAAAAAAAAAAATTTTCAGTCTTCTATCTTTCAATAAATTCTATTCAAGTAAGTAGTACTATAAATTTACACGTAATTGGATACACACACACATATACACAAAAAGACCTGTGACTATTTTTCAGTTTTAGCTTACTTTGAGATAAAAAACATGAAAAACTGATTCCAAGTTTACATAGCAATACAAGCAAATATCACAAAGAAGTATCTAAATAAATGTTATAGATTTCAGAAGACAGAGACATTACGGTGACTTAGAATGATTACCTTATTCTAATGATTACATATTCTATAATAATCGTATCTATGTATAATATAAACATCATATATATTATATAATTATAATAATTATATTTGAATGTTATCATTATTAAGCTAATTATTAATAGAATGAATTTTTAAGAGAGGTAAGACATAAATTGATCTGTAAAAGCTATATAGGAATTGATTAAAGAAGAAAAGGGAGAAACATTTCACAGCAGAAAGAACAGCCTCAGCAAAAGGCCTTTAAGTAGGCTGGTGACAAATAAAATGTTCATTATGTAAATGCTGCTTTGACATGGACATCTAGAGAGGAAGAAAACAGGTAAAGGGGTCTTGGCCTAAATATTAGGTTACCTTGGCTGCTTCAGTAAGTTTGGTGGTCATCAGAGATATGTCTATATAGGGATGCTTCATAATTGTGTAAAGCTCCTATAATGGAAGAACTAAACAGAATGTAAGTGACATCTGAAGTATAGTATTTCTGATTATATAAGTATGTCTAAAACATTACAATATTATAGATATACTGGTACCATAAATTACCCTTCATTTACTAACAATAATGTATGCATTGCAAAGCACTTCTCAAGTATATGAATTCAAGTGATTCTCACAGTAACTCTCTGAAGCAAGTATGGTTGTTTTTCTCGAACATCATCATCATCATCATCATCACTATTTTTCCACTGATATACAGTTGTTCAGAAGACATTTTTAAAAAATATATTCATATACTTCATAAACTGTAGAGACGCAACTCTAGCCCAAGTTTTCATACAACAAATTTTATGCTTTATATCAAGTCATGAATCTTAATAATTTACTAAAATTTAGTAGAAACAAATGGTGAAATATAAATAAACACACTGGCCATTTAGGAAAAAATTGTTTTTCCATATAATCATAATCAACCTCTGTAGATTACTGTAGATGACAGAAAGCATAGACAGGAAACCAAGTCAATGTTGAGAATAAAAGCATTCAGATTTTCTGAATGCAAGAAACTTTAAAAATCTCTCAGCATTAAAGCTACATCTACAAATGAGTCAGAAGATTAAAACTAATATGTATTTACCTCTATTATGTTATTCATTTTCATTTCACAGTAAGCTTATTTATTAAGCATGTTATAATTTGCACTCAATGAAGGGTAACTGTGTTATATTATTTAATCACACAACATACTGATGATCATGTAGCAAGTGTCCAAGTTGATTAATAAAACATATATGTGATAATATTTGATTAATAAAGATGATAAAATTAATATTAAGAAATTTTAGAATATTTGCCCAATATCTCACATTTGGGCTTTAAAATTACTGCAGCCTTGGAAGAAACTCAGAACCAGAGAACCCAGTAAAACCATGCCCAGACTCCTGACCCACACAAGCTGTGAAATAATAAGTGCTGTTTTAACTACCAAGTTTTGAGGTAATTCTCTACAAAGCAATATATAACCAATACATACAACATAACACAAGATTCAATAAATTTTGAAATCATAAAGAATACGTTCTAAGGTAATAAATAAATAATAAATAAATAAATAAAACAGATCAGTAACAGAAAGACAGCTAGAAGTCACCAAAGTGGAAAATAAACAACACACTTCTAAATAATCCTCCAGTCAGAGTAGAAAAAAACAATAAAAATTAGAAAAACATTAAAGGCTTGCATGGTACCAATGCACCAGACCTGGATGCCAAACTTTGCCTGTATAAGTGACAGAACTGTGCTGGTTTTGTGCCTGATAATACACACTTAGTGTGTATTTATGCACCTGGCAATTTTGTGGATAATCTCATTTAAATTACTGGAAATGGGGCCTGGTACCAAGGGAAATAATGCATACACCCAGCCTGACCCCATTTGCCCCTCTTTTGAGGCAACATATCTTTGATGCAATGTGAATTTCACTGTCATTTACTAAATAATACTTCTTCTTTCTTGCCATTTAAAAAGAGAAAAAAAAGAGGTATGTATAACTAATAAGAGGATTGAAAGACAGGTCATTACTACAGATACACAAAGATATAAAAGCTATTATTAGGAGCCTAGGCAAATAAAGCACTGGTTAAAAATGTTCCCAAAAAGAAAACATCAGGAACAGATGGCTTTCAGTCTACTTCTAAAAAACTTTCACAGAACAGATTGTTCCAATATTATATAAACTCTTCCAATCAATAGGAAGAAATGGAATATTCCCTAACTCATGCTGTGTGTAACTCAAGATCAGAACTAATCAAAGACACCATAACAATAAAAATTAAAGGCCATTTTGTTTATCAATATAGGTACGAACATCTTTTAATAATTTGCAAACTAGTAAGCTAAATAATGTGTGCAGGTATATGTGTATTTTAAATATATATTATATTAAAAAATATATATATATCTCCAATATTTGGCTTATATACATATTTCCAACTTCCTAGCTGAGGAACAGTATTTTACATCAAAATACAAATTGAAAATATTTATTTATAAATATCCACATTTGCCAATGTGCAGACCAAACATCTGTGGTCAAGTCATAAACACATGCACACATGTTTCTTGATATTTGGCAAAGAGGTTGGAACCGTTAGAAAAAGAGTAACACTGAGATTTAAATTATGCTATTATTATTGCTGGTATAAATACATTTGAATTTATTGTTTATAAATACATCTAAACGTGCTTAAAATGAGTGCATTTCATAACACTTAAGATATACTAAGACCAAAATTTTGAATATAGCGTCAAAATAATCTATTAACTACTTATAAAAAGTAGATATTACTAACAATGAAATCTATCAGACTTAAGAAATCCAAGATTTATTTTACCCCATCTCTAGACTTTTGTCTCATTTTTTAATTGAAAGCAGCTTTTAATAAGAATAATGGAATATCAATTTTCCAATACTAATAAAACATTCATGTACAGAACCAGCTGAAAGTGCTGACATAAAATCTTGATAACAATATATATTTCTGAAATGCTACCCTTGTATTTCCAAAAAAGATTATTATAAGACATCTTCTTGTAAAGAAAATAATCATAATTAATTGGTAAATACCTTTTTTGAAATTTTAATCAATTAAAAATATGAACAGGCAGACTGGAGACATTACAGGTTCAGTTCCAGACTGCAATAAAACAAATACTGCAATAAAATGAGTCACATGAATGTTTTGGTTTCTCAGTGCAGATAAAGTTATATTTATACTATACTATAGTCTACTAAGTGTGAAACAGCATTATATCTAAAAAAAGTATATACCTTAAAGAATACTTTGTTATATAATGCCAAAATAATTACAATAGTAACATCAAAGATCATTGTTCACAAACAATAACAAATATAATAATAACAGAAAAGTTTGAAATATTGAGAGAATTAACAAAATGTGAGACTCAAAGTGAACAAATGCTGTTGGGAAAATGGTGCTGATAGACTTGCTTAACACAGGGTTGCCACAAACCATCAATTTGTAAAAAACGCAGTATCTGCAAAGCTCAGTAAAGTGAAGTGCAAATAAACGAGGTATGCCTGTATATGATCATTAATCTGCTGAAATTATAGACAGCAGAATAGAAAGTTCTATTCTTTTGGGGAAGCAATGAGGATTTGGTCTCTGCTCTTGAGTACTTCACAGTTTCATGGTGCTACTGACAACAGAAAGCACACAGCTCCTTCCCTGCCATCACCCACCATCTCCAAGAAGGAAAGGAGTTTGCTTTTGAGCTTGGTAAAGTCTAAGGACTATAACTAGACTTTATTTTTAAGAGCACTGTAGTTTTAAAAAGCCTACACAAGACAAAACTCTTTTGCTCTTGGCTTCCTTCTGTTTGTTTTCCCCTTGATGTGATCTTCTCAGACTCTCTTTTTTCTGAATCAGATTTGAAAGATACAGAGGCCGAGATATGGGTGAGAAATTAGAGAGAAAGCATAAAAGATAATGCTTGATCTATTTTAGTTTTAGGTCTTAGGCCCACTTTCTAACCCTCAGCTCAACTGAAAACTGCTTTGGGGTCTGTGGAGCCAAAACAGTCACTAGTAATAACACATCCCTTTGTATAGCTTTGTCCTCTGTACATATATCCCTCCGGAGAAAGTCCCAAGTTGCAGGCAGACAACCATTTCAGGAGAGGATTCAAATATTAGGGCCTTAGGTCCCAGAAATATTACCACTTAATCTTTCCACATACTTTTATAGCAAGAGACAAGCGTGTATAAATAAAAAGTGCCATTCAGAATGAAGGACGATATATGAACAGATTTATAAAGTTAAGAGGAGCACAAAAGAGATGATAGTCCGTACAATCCATCGGAAGTGGCAAACGCTGCCATGTGATAGCAGTATCTAATAAAATTCACCTGTTGGTAATTCATTTGTTTCTGGAGCCAAATGAAATAGGACTTTATGGGATAACGCAGGGGCTCGGGGGTGGGCGGGGGCACCAAGAGGAAGGCAGTAGAATTTGTGTGTGTGTGTGTGTGTGTGTGTGTGTGTGTGTGTGTGTGTATCACTTTATGATATGTTAGTATGTGAGGTAATTTGTCTCAGTGTATTTTCTATAGTAACAGCTAATCCAGTTTTTCCAAAACTGTGAATGACTCTAATATTTCCTATACCTGACCCTGCTTCCCCCTGCCCCCAGAACTCCCTGAAAGAGCTCTGGGAAACCAGCTCTTTGCACTGTTACCCCTCCCATTACCCCCTGAACCTATTCCAACATCATCCCCATCTCTCTAATGCTTCTCCCATGAGAGCCACCAGCAATATTTATGCTGCCAAATCTGATGGTCAGTCCTCAGTTTTTATTTTTCTCAATTCAAAAGAATTTGACACAGTTGTTCACTTCTTGAAAACATATTCCCCACTCCCCTTCCTATTTCTCCTTAAGGCTCTGGCAACTGTCTTTCAGTCTCTAGTTTTAGATTCACGACTTTCAGCTGAATTCTAAATGCTGGTGCACCCAGGCTTCCAGGATCTCTTTTTCTTTATTTCTGCAGTCACTCTGTTGGTACATTCATCCTAGTCTCTGGGCCTCAAACACCACCTACATACTGACAATTCCCAAATTTATATTTTCCCCTGAGGTCTCTCATAGGCCAATTTCATCATTGATATTTCTAATTGGATACTTAAATAGAAACCTGAAAAATGACATGTCAAAACTGATCTTGATTTCTATGACATCACCTCCCCACGAGAAAACGTTATTTGTCCAGTGCTCTCCATTTTGAATAACAGCCCCACTATTCACACAGTTGCCCAGACCTAGAACCTTGACTTTCTTCTGTTCATTTTACTCAGTTCCCATATTTATTCCGCATGAAAGCTTACTGACTCGAACTTCAAAATATCTGAAATACAACAACCTCTTATAAAGTCCACCATTGCCCTCTACTCAAGCCTTCATTTTCTTGTTCACTGATGACTTCAAAAGACTCCAGAATGGTTTCCCTGCTTCTGTTCTTCCCATTCTATATACTTTCTCTACATGTTTGTTACACAGCTGCTAAAAGTTACTGAAGAAAACAGATCTATACAGAGATCTAACATCTTTTACAAAGATTAAGTCAAAATACAACATAGGAGGAGGAGCTTCAAGATGGCGGAAGACTAAGATGCGGAGATTACCTTCCTCCCCACAGATACATCAGAAATATATCTATACGTGGAACAGCTCCTACAGAACACCCACTGAACGCTGGCAGAAGACCTCAGACCTCCCTAAAGGCAAGAAACTCCCCACGTACCTGGGTAGGGCAAAAGAAACAAGAATAAACAGAGACAAAAGGATAAGGACGGGACCTGCGCCAGTGGGAGGGAGCTGTGAAGGAGGAAAGGTTTCCACACACTAGGAAGCCCCTTCGCGGGTGGAGACTGCGGGTGGCGGAGGAGGAAAGCTTCAGAGCCACGGAGGAGAGCGCAGCAACAGGGGTGCGGAGGGCAAAGCGGAGAGATTACCGCACAGAGGATCGGTGCCTACTGGCACTCACCAGCCCGAGAAGCTTGTCTGCTCACCTGCCGGGGCGGGCAGGGCTGGGAGCTGAGGCTCGGGCTTCGGTCGGAGCACAGGGAGAGGACTGGGGTTGGCAGTGTGAACACAGCATATAGGGGGTTAGTGCACCACGGCTAGCCGGGAGGGAGTCCGGGAAAAAGTCTGGAGCTGCCGAAGATGCAAGAGACTTTTTCTTCCCTCTTTGCTTCCTGGTGCGCGAGGAGAGGGGATTCAGAGCGCTGCTTAAAGGAGCTCCAGAGATGGGCGGGCGCCGCGGGTATCAGCACGGGCCCCAGAGACATGCATGAGACGCTAAGGCTGCTGCTGCTGCCACCAAGAAGCCTGTGTGCAAGCACAGGTCACTATCCACACCTCCCCTCCCGGAAGCCTGTGCAGCCCGCCACTGCCAGAGTCCCGTGATCAAGGGACAACTTCCACAGGAGAACGCACGGCGCGCCTCAGGCTGGTGCAATGTCATGCCGGCCTCTGCCTCCGCAGGCTCGCCCCGCATCCATGCCCCTCCCTCCCCCCCGGCCTGAGGGAGCCAGAGCCCCTGAATCAGCGGCTCCTTTAACCCCGTCCTGTCTGAGCGAACAACAGACGCCCTCAGGCAACCTACACGCAGAGGCGGGGCCAATTCCAAAGCTGAACCCTGGGAGCTGTGAACAAAGAAGAGAAAAGGAAATCTCTCCCAACAGCCTCAGGAGCAGCGGATTAAAGCTCCACAATCAACTTGATATACCCTGCATCTGTGGAATACCTGAATAGACAACGAATCTCGTCCCTAATTGAGGTGGAGGACTTTGAGAGCAACAATATATATATATATACTTTTCCTTTTTCTCTTTTTTTGTGTGGATGACAGGGTCTTGGTGCTCCGGCGAGGTGTCAAGCCTGTAACCTCTGAGGTGAGAGAGCCGAGTTCAGGACACTGGTCCACCAGAGACCTCCCAGCTCCACGTAATATCAAACTACGAAAACCTCCCAGAGATTTTCATCTCAACGCCAAGACCCAGCTCCAATAAACCACCAGCAAGCTACAGTGCTGGATATCCTATGCCAAACAACTAGCATGACAGGAACACAACCCCATCCATTAGCAGAGAGGCTGCCTAAAATCACAGAAACCCCAAAACACACCAGCAGATGTGGACCTGCCCACCAGAAAGACAAGATCCAGCCTCATTCGCCAGAACACAGGTATCAGTCCCCTCCACCAGGAAGCCTATACAACTCACTGAACCACCCTTACCCACTGGGGGCAGACACCAAAAACAACGGGAATTACGAACCTGCAGCCTGCAAAAGGGGACCCCAAACACATTAAGTTAAGCAAAATGAGAAGACAGAGAAACACACGGTAGATGAAGGAGCAAGGTAAAAACCCACCAGACCAAACAAATGAAGAGGAAATAGTAAGTATGCCTGAAAAAGAATTCAGAATAGTGATAGTAAAGATGATCCAAAATCTTGGAAACAGAATGGAGAAAATACAAGAAATGTTTCACAACGACCTAAAAGATCTAAGGAGCAAACAAAAATGATGAACAACACAATAAATGAAATTAAAAATTCTCTAGAAGGAATCAATAGCAGACTAACTGAGGCAAAAGAACGCATAAGTGACCTGGAAAATAAAATACTGGAAATAACTACTGCAGAGCAGAATAAAGAAAAAAGAATGAAAAGAATTAAGGACAGTCTCAGAGACATCTGGGACAACATTAAATGCACCAACATTCAAATTATAGGTGTCCCAGAAGAAGAAGAGAAAAAGAAAGGGACTGAGAAAATATTTGAAGAGATTATAGTTGAAAACTTCCCTAATATGGGAAAGGAAATAGTTAATCAAGTACAGGAAGCAGAAAGAGTCCAATAGAGGATAAATGAAAGGAGAAACACACCAAGACACATATTACTAAAAGTATCAAAAATTAAATGCAAAGAAAAAATATTAAAAGCAGCAATGGAAAAACAACAAATAACATACAAGGGAATACCCATAAGGTTAACAGCTGATCTTTCAGTAGAAACTCTGCAAGCCAGAGGGAGTGGCAGGACATATTTAAAATCATGAAAGGGAAAAACTTACAACCAAGATTACTCGACAGCAAGAATCTCATTCAGATTCGACGGAGAAATTAAAACCTTAACAGACAAGCGAAAGCTAAGAGAATTTAGCACCACCAAACCAGCCTTACAACAAATGCTAAAGGAACTTCTCTAGGCAGGAAACACAAGAGAAGGAAAAGACCTACAATTGCAAACCCAAAACAATTAAGAAAATGGTCATAAGAATATACATATTGATAATTACCTTAAATGTCAATGGACTAAATGCTCCAACCAAAAGACATAGACTGGCAGAATGGATACAAAAACAAGACCCTTTTATATGCTATCTATAAGATACCCACTTCAGACCTAGGGACACACACAGACTGAAGAGGGGATGGAAAAAGTTATTCCATGCAAATGGAAAGCAAAAGAAAGCTGGAGTAGCAATTCTCATATCACACAAAATAGACTTTAAAAAAAGACTATTACAAGCGAAAAAGGATGACACTACATTATGATCAAGGGATCAATCCAAGAAGATATAACAATTGTAAATATCTATGCAACCAACACAGGAGCACTTCAATACATAAGGCAGATACTAACAGCCATAAAAGGGGAAATTGACAGTAACACAATCATAGTAGAGGACTTTAACACCCCACTTCACCAATGGACAGATCATCCAAAATGAAAATAAATAAGGAAACACAAGCATTAAATGATACATTAAACAAGATGCACTTAATTGATATGTATAGGACATTCCTTCCAAAAACAACAGAATACATTTTCTTCTTAAGTGCTCGTGGAAAATTCTCCAGGATAGATCATATATTGGGTCACAAATCAACCCTTGGTAAATTTAAGAAAACTGAAATTGTATCAAGTATCTTTTCCAACCACAATGAGACTAGATATCAATTACAGGAAAACATTTGTAAAAAATACAAACACATGGAGGTTAAACAATAAACTACTTAATAACCAAGAGATCACTAAAGAAATCAAAGAGGAAATCAAAAAATATCTAGAAACAAATGACAATGAAAACAGGACGACCCAAAACCTATGGGATGCAACAAAAGCAGTTCTAAGAGGGAAGATTTTAGTAATGCAATCCTACCTCAAGAAACAAGAAACACCTCAAATAAAAAACCTAACCTTACACCTAAAGCAATTAGAGGAAGAAGAACAAAAACAACCCAAAGTTAGCATAAGGAAGGAAATCATAAGGATCAGATCAGAAATAAATGACAAAGAAATGAAGGAAACAATAGCAGAGATCAATAAAACTAAAGGCTTGTTCTTTGAGAAGATAAACAAAATTGATAAACCATTAGCCAGACTCCTCACAAAAAAAAGGGAGAAGACTCAAATCAATAGAATTAGAAATGAAAAAGGAGAAGTAGCAGCTGACACTGCAGAAATACAAAGGATCATGAGAGATTACTACAAGCAACTCTATGCCAATAAAATGGACAACCTGGAAGAAATGGACAAATTCTTAGAAATGCACAACCTGCCGAGACTGAACCAGGAAGAAATAGAAAATATGAACAGACCAATCACAAGCACTGAAATTGAAACTATGATTAAAAATCTTCCAACAAACAGAAGCCCAGGAACAGAGGGCTTCACAGGCAAATTCTATCAAACATTTAGAGAAGAGCTAACACCCATCCTTCTCAAACTCTTCCAAAATATAGCAGAGGGAGAAACACTCCCAAACTCATTCTACGAGGCCACCAACACCCTGATACCAAAACCAGACAAAGATGTCACAAAAAAAGAAAACTACAGACCAATATCACTGATGAACATAGATGCAAAAATCCTCAACAAAATACTAGCTAACAGAATCCAACAGCACATTAAAAGGATCATACACCATGATCAAGTGCAGTTTATCCCAGGAATGCAAGGATTCTACAATATATGCAAATCAATCAATGTGATACACTATTTTAACAAATTGAAGGAGAAAAACCATATGATCATCTCAGTAGATGCAGAAAAAGCTTCTGACAAAATTCAACAGCGATTTATGATAAAAACCCTCCAGAAAGTAGGCATAGAGGCAACTTACTTCAACATAATAAAGGCCATTTATGACAAACCCACAGCCAACATCATCCTCAATGGTGAAAAACTGAAAGCATTTCCACTAAGATCAGGAACAAGACAAGGATGTCCACTCTCACCACTATTATTCAACAATGTTTTGGAAGTTTTAGCCACAGCAATCAGAGAAAAAAAAGAAATAAAAGGAATCCAAATCGGAAAAGAAAAAGTAAAGCTGTCACTGTTTGCAGATGACATGATACTATACACAGAGAATCCTAAAGATGCTACCAGAAAACTACTAGAGCTAATCAATGAATTTGGTAAAGTAGCAGGATACAATATTAATGCACAGAAATCTCTTGCATTCCTATAAACTAATGATGAAAAATCTGAAAATGAAATTAAGGAAACACTCCCATTTACCATTGCAACAAAAAGAATAAAATACCTAGGAATAAACCTACTTAAGGAGACAAAAGACCTGTATGCAGAAAACTATAAGACACTGATGAAATAAATTAAAGATGATAAAAATAAATGGAGAGATACACCATGTTCTTGGATTGGAAGAAGCAACATTGTGAAAATGACTATACTACCCAAAGGAACCTACAAATCCAGTGTAATCTCTATCAAACCACCAGTGGCATTTCTCACAGAACTAGGACAAAAAATTTCACAATTTGTATGGAAACACAAAAGACCCCAAATAGCCAAAGCAATCTTGAGAAAGAAAAACGGAGCTGGAGGAATCAGGATCCGTGACTTCAGATTATACTACAAAGCTACAGTAATTAAGACAGTATGGTACTGGCACAAAAACAGAAATATAGATCAATGGAACAGGATAGAAAGCCCAGAGATAAACGCACGCACATATGGTCACCTTATTTTTGATAAAGGAGGCAACAAAACACAATGGAGAAAAGACAGCATCTTTAATAAGTGGTGCTGGGCAAACTGGACAGCTACATGTAAAAGAATGAAATTAGAACACTCCCTCACACCCTACACAAAAATAAACTCAAAATGGATTAAAGACCTAAATGTAAGGCCAGACACTATCAAACTCTTAGAGGAAAACATAGGCAGAACACTGTTTGACATAAATCACAGCAAGATCCTTTTTGACCCACCTCCTAGGGCAAGGGAAATAAAAACAAAAATCAACTAATGGGACCTAATGAAGCTTAAAAGCTTTTGCACAGTAAAGGATACCATAAACAAGACGAAAAGACAACCCTCAGAATGGGAGAAAATATTTGCAAATGAAGCAACTAACAAGGATTAATCTCCAAAATTTACAAGCAGCTCATGCAGCTCAATATCAAAAAACCAAACAACCCATTCCAAAAATGGGTTGAAGACCTAAATAGACATTTCTCCAAAAAAGATATACAGATTGCCAAGAAACACATGAAAGAATGTTCAACATCATCATTAGAGAAATGCAAATCAAAACTACAATGAGATATCATCTCACACTGGTCAGAATGGCCATCATCAAAAAATCTAGAAACAATAAATGCTGGAGAGGGTGTGGAGAAAACGGAACCCTCTTGCACTGTTGGTGGGAATATAAATTGATACAGCCACTATGGAGGTTCCTTAAAAAACTACAAATAGAACTACCATACGACCCAGCAATCCCACTACTGGGCATATACCTTGAGAAAACCATAATTCAAAAAGAGTCATGTACCAAAATGTTCATTGCATCTCTCTTTACAATAGCCAGGACATGGAAGCAACCTAAGTGTCCATCGACAGATGAATGGATAAAGAAGATGTGGCACATATATACAATGGAATATTACTCAGCCCTAAAAAGAAACGAAATTGAGTTATTTGTAGTGAGGTGGATTGACCTAGAGTCTGTCATACAGAGTGAAGTAAGTCAGAAAAAGAAAAACAAATACTGTATGCTAATGCAATATATGGAATATAAAAAAAGTGGTCATGAATAACTTAGGGGCAGGATGCGAATAAAGATGCAGACCTACTAGAGAATGGACTTGAGGACGTGGGGAGGGGGAAGGGTAAGCTGAGACAAAGTGAGAGAGTGGCATGGACATACATACACTATCAAATGTAAAGCCTATAGCTAGTGGGAAGCAGCCATATAGCACAGGGAGATAAGCTCGATGCTTTGTGACCACCTAGATGGGTGGGATAGGGAGGGTGGGAAGGAGGGAGACACAAGACGGAAGAGATGTGGGGATATATGTATATGTATAGCTGATTCACTTTGTTATAAGGCAGAAACTGACACATCACTGTAACCAATTATACTCCAATAAAGATGTTAAAATAAAAATACAACATAGAACTAAATGTAAAATGCAACACTATGTTTCATAATGAAATGCATGTGGGGTAGGCGTGTAGACTATTACTCTACCTCTCTTTTTGATCACTTTTCCTTAGCTCCCTTTTCTTTCTGTCCTCTTTTTAAAATGCATAATAGGTAATTTTGAAACCTCTTATGGTGTGTCAAACACTAAGGGAGCACCTGGTATGTGACCGACTGTCACTATTTTATGAAGTGGAGAAAGAGCAGTGAACAAAACAGTGTTTTCTGTCATGAATCCCTTCTTAGGGAAATAGACAATACATACATGAATTAGTGTGAAATATAATATCATACATATTAGTGAAAAAGACATGGAGCAGATGGGGGATAAAATGATACTGGATGCTCTTTTAAATCAAGGAAACTATAATGAGATGATTGGGGGTGGAGGCATGCATGAAATAAAGAAGAAATTCATGCAAATAAAAAGACAAGAGAATTCCAGGTAGGAGGAGTAGCAGAGACAAAGGCCCTGAGGAAGCACAGGGTTGATTTGTTTAGAAAAGGCAAAAAGACCAGTATGGCTCAAGAGGCATTAAAACAAGGAGAGGTAGAAAAGGAGAGGTGGAACATGGTATCCGATACAGCCAGGAGATGGCTCATGCAGATCTTTCTGAATTCTGGCAATGACTTTGTGAGTTATTTTAAATCTGAGAACATACTGGATATATTAAATCAGGTGAGTATATGATTTCATGGCCTTATACAAAAATTAACAGGCTGTCTCTTTCAGAGCACTTTAACTTTACAGAAAAATAGACTGGAATGTATAGCGTTCCCACGTGCCCCCTCACCCCACCCCTTATTACTACCTTGCATTAGTGTGGTACATTTTTTATAATTGATGAGTCAATATTGATACATTATTATTAAGTCCATAGTTTACATTAGGAATCATTCTTTGTGTTGCATGTTCTATGGGCTTTGACAGATGTATAAAGACATATATCCACCATTATAATATCACACAAAATAATTTCACTGCCCTAAAAATCTCTTGTGCTCCACCTATTCAACCCTGAACCCCTGGCAACCACTGATCATTTACCATCTCCAGAGTTTTGCCTTTTCCAGATTGACATATGTTGGTATTATATAGTATGTAGCCTTTTTAGATTGGCTTCTTTCACCTCGTACTATGCATTTAAGGTTCCTCCATGTCTTTTTGTTGCTTGACAGTTCATTTGTCTTTATCATTGCATAATATTCTATTGCATGAGTGTATTACAATTTGTTCATCATCTACTACAGGACATTCTAGCTGCTTCTAAGCTTTGGCAACTATGAGTAAAACTGCTATTAGTATCTGTGTGCAGGTTTTTGTGTGGACACAAGTTTTCCACTCATTTGAGTAAATATTAGGGAATTCAACTGCTAGAACATGTGATAAAAGTTATGTTTACGTTTTTAAGAAACAGACGAACTATCTCCCAAGTGGCTATACCAAAATCATCTCATTAGAGTTTATTTGATTTAAGAGTGTCCAGTATTATTTTATGCCCCATATGCTTCATGTTTTTTTCAACACTCATCTGTATAACATTCCATTCCATATTAATTTGTGTATCTGTTGTCTATTTCCCTGGGAAGGGATTCATGAAAGAAGACAGTTTTGTTCACTGCTCTATCTCCACTTCATATATTAGTGCCAGTGAGTCACACAGCAGGTACTCCCTAAATAGTTATAGAATGAATGATTGAAAGACTTGCAGGGAATCATTTTTAAATATTTTGAAAACTTGTACAAATATACAAAAGTTAAAAGTACAACGAATCTCCATTTACCCATTCCAGGCTTGAAGAATTGTCAACATTTTGAAGAGAGTCATTAAATATGGCACATCTATTATTTTAATGACAGTTCATTTTATCAACTTCTTTTAATGTGAGCAAATGGTCTGTAGAACAGACAGAAAATATCATATGGCAAAAAGGCCTACACTGCATTAATATAACAAATCTATATAAACAAAATAATGAGTTGTTATAAAGCACCATATGTAAGTATACTAAAGCATTCTTACATACTCCCATGTCAACAACAAATAAAACAGCAGATTAAACACAGTTCAAAAAATTTCTCCTGACTTGCTGTTCTTCATTGTACACATTTATTTATTCCACTTCCTTTGGGCAGTACTTTTATCTTCATCCTTTTCAATTTCTCATATCTCTGTGGCGTTCTGTTCAAAGACCTCCTGGAACCTGCATCTTTGGGACTATTTCTGCCTGAACAGTTTGACCTTTAGTTCCCAGCCTTTTTAGTTTATCTTATCAGCTAAGCTTGTGCCTCACTGCTGAGTTATGAAACCCTTTCATAATCGGTCTAGAGACTATCAATTTTCTACACTCATGCCCTCTCATGTTTTAAAACATTTTCGCAGCTTTAAAATATAATGCACAGAAAGAATATATAAACGGTACTCTCTTTGTACCTGTGTGGTCATGGAAGTGTTTCAAGAATGAACTTACCTACTACAGTGCCTTTTATTTGTTTACAAAATTATATTGAAATAATGACTGCATATTTTAGTCAGACATCCTTACCCATTCTTTCTGAATGATGTTCAACTCAGAGACCCTAGTAATTGCTTTAGTCAACAAATATTTATTTAATTTCCATTTGTGCCAAGCATTATTCTAAGTAACAGAGATACAATGGTACAAAGGGAAAATAAGGTCCTTGTCTCATATTATAGCAGACTGCTGTATAATTTCACCAAAGTTAATGAGCCTCAACAGCCTGTCCTCTTACCTAAAAGACTAGCCACATATTTCTTAAGATATTTTGTTTGGCCATTCAATTGTGTATGAATGAAGGAAAGGGCAAGTTCTTTCTTCTTTACATATCAAATTGCTATCATTTATTACAGGCCATAAAGGAGTATTATTAGGAAATCCACATCAGACTATTTTCTTTAGTCTAAAACAGTCAATTAGATTGGTATTCAAGAACTCAGGTTTGAGTTGGAAAAAGAAAAAAAACAACAACTAAGCACCATAGATTTTCTAGTCATTGCAATAAGGCAAGAGAAAGAAACAACAGCTATACAGACTAGAAAGGAAAGCAGAATGTTTTTATTTGCATATGGTTAAGACTGTGCTGATAGACCATCCTAAGGAATTTATAAAGAGTTACTGGAACTAATATGTGAATTTAAAGAGGTTCAAAATTATGAAGTATACACAAAATAATTATATTTCTATAGATTTATCAAAAACTGTTAAAATTTAAAATGCCAGAAACATGGAATAATTACAAGTAGATTTAACCAGCTAACCACAGGTGCAAGATCTGCAAAAAAAAAAAAAAAAAAAAAAAAAATATAAAATATTGCTAGAAGAAAGAAATTTTAAAGCCTATATTAAATGGAGAAATACACTATGTTCATGAATTGGAAGACTAAATATTATTAAGGTATCAAGTCTCCCAAGGCTGACCCATAGATTCAGTGCAATGTGGAGCATAATTCCAACAGGGATTTTTTTGAGGAGAGAAAGTATAAATTGACAATCTGATTCTAAAGTGCATATAGAAATGCAAAGAACAAGAATAGCCAAAACAACTCTTAAAAGAAGAATAGAGTTGGAAAACTTTTACCACCTGATTTGAACTCATTTTAAAAGTACAATAATCAAGCCAGTGTAGTACTGGTGTTAAAGACAGACATATGTATCAATGGAACAAAATAGGGCATCCAGAATTAGATACACATGTATATGGTCAGTTTTTTTTGACACGGGTGCCAAGGCAATTCCATGGTAAAGGACAGTTTTTTCCATGTTTTAAAGATGCTGAACAACTGTTTATCCATACAAAAAAAAGAGACCTCGATCCTTATCTTGAAATTAAACACAGATATTATCCCCAAATGGGTCACAGACCTAAATAAAAAGCTAAAACTGTAGAACTTCTAGGACAGTGGTTCTCAACAGGGGCCAATTTTGCCCCTGCCCCCTGATAGATATTTGACAATGTCTAGAGAAAACCCAACTTAGAATATCTGGCCCAAAATGTCAGTGAGGCTGAGGTTGAGAATCTCTGTTCTGGAAAGAAAAATAATAGAAGAAAATATTTGAGATCTTAGGCATAGGAAATGATTTCTTAAATGTCACACATAGAAGATGAATCATTATACAAAAAATAATGAATAGGACTTCATCAAAATCAAACACTTCTGGTCTTTAAAAGACACTGCTAAGAAAATAAAAATACAAGCCAAATAAGATTCATAGAAATATTCACTCAAATATATCTATCAAAACAGATGTATCCTTCATACATAAATAACTTTTACAAGTCAATGGACACAATATTTGTTTTTGTTTTTGTTTTTGTTTTTGTTTTGCGGTACGCGGGCCTCTCACTGTTGTGGCCTCTCCCGTTGCGGAGCACAGGCTCCGGACGCGCAGGCTCAGCAGCCATGGCTCACGGGCCCAGCCGCTCCGCGGCATGTGGGATCTTCCTGGACCGGGGCACGAACCCGTGTCCCCTGCATCGGCAGGTGGACTCTCAACCACTGCGCCACCAGGGAAGCCCCAATATTTGAACAGATATTTCAAAAACAAAACATATGAATGGTCAATAAGCACATTAAAGTATGACTGATAATATTATCTATTAAAGAAATGTACATTAAAATCATAATGCAGTATCACTAGACACTCATCACAATATCTAAAATTTTAAAAAAATGACCATATGAATTATTGGTGAGGATACGCAGCAACTAGAATACTCACACTTTGCTGGTGGGATATAAAATAATGCAGCCACTTTGTGAAACAGTATATCAGTTTCTTATATATTTAAACAAACTTATTTTTACCATAAGACACCTAGTTATTTACACAAGGGAATTAAAAACATATGCCCACACAAAGACTTTACAAAAACATGAGTAACTCAAAACTAGAAACAACCAAACTGCCTATCAATAGGAGAATGAATAAATAATTCTGGTATCATCCACACAATGATACTACTCAGCAATTAAGGAGAAAACTACTGATCCATATATCAGCATGGATGAATGTCAAAAATTTGTACTGAGTAAATACAGACTCTCAAAAGAATGCATAGTATATGAAAGTGTTGATATAAAGTCCTAGAAAAAAAACAAAATTTTAATAAAAGAAGGCAGGTCAGAACTTGCCTCATGCCTGGTTTTGAAGGAGGTTACTGTTTGTAAGAAAGAACTTTTTGGGATGAGAGACATGTATTCACAGTAGAAGCAGGTGTCACATTTATCAAAACTAGTTTTACATTTTAAATGGGTATGTTTTATTGTATGTAAATAAGATCTCAATAAAATGCACTTTAAAACTCCTAGGCACTATAGATCAATCTTAGTTTTACATTAAAAATCACATGTTAATTTACCTACAATTATATTTGTTTATCTCTAATGACCATCTCATGACTTCTTACAGGTTCAGTTTTCCCCAATATGAGTATGATTTCCAAACATTTATATTGGACATAACCTCTTTTTAACTCTAGTCCCACTGTTCTGATTAAACAGTCTAAGAATGAGTATCTTTTTTTTTTTTAATCCTCCATATGATTACACTTTGGACAACATGACTCTTCCCTACCCATAGTTAAGGTGACCTAAACGGACAGTGAACCTCTTCTTTAACAAAATTTGGAAATGAGATCTCAATTTTAGTATAGCTGGTCTAGCTAGAACTGTATTTCCTGGTTTTATTTTTTTTTCTGAAATCTAGTAGCATATCTATCCCTCGCCTCCTTTTTTGTTTAAATATCCTTAGTGGCTTTACTTGTAACCAAACAGTCTTAATCTCTCCAGATAAGGTCAATGGTAGTAACCGGGCTACTCAGAGAACAATATCCAGGAAATGTTCAGAGAGGTTATGTTATGGCCTATATGAATATAAACCAGCAACACTCAAGATGAAGGTCAAATTTATATGTCAAGAGTGATGCTGACAATATAAGGGAAACTTTTTTAGGCATTTAATTAGTTTTTTAGCATGAGAAGATTACCAGAATTATTTTGTTTAAGTTTATAAGTTAGTACATTTATAATCAGTATGACACCTATATATTTAATACATTTACATTTTGTCTTATGCATTTGTCCTTTTATATATTTTAAGGTGAATTTGTCCTCTTGGCTCAATTGCTTCTGGATACAATAAGAAACCTTTGTGTACAAATAAGTTTGGGAATCAGCTCCTTGATAATGTTCACAATAAAACATACCCCTTGTGAGACCTTATCTTAGCTGTCTGCTATTATTCCTCTCCAAAAATATTTGTTTTGTTCCAACTTCAATAGAAAGACCTGTGGTTCTGTGATAGGTAGCTGGAGTATATATGCTTCTGACCTTATTTGTTCTCTGTACTATATGCATAGAGAACATGCATATACTAGAACAGGTATAGTACATGCATTACAGTAGTGGTTTTAGGATTTATGGAAGAAATAATTTGAGCTTGGTACAAATTCCCACACCAGGGATACTAGCAAGTGACAAACATGAAGCATCAAAATAATTTTATAAAGTTATTAATTCCTTAATTTAAATCACACCTTGTTCTCAAAATAAATTGACAGCTTAAAAACACAAAATAGGGCTTCCCTGGTGGCGCAGTGGTTGAGAGTCCGCCTGCCGATGCAGGGGACACGGGTTCCTGCCCCGGTCCGGGAAGATCCCACATGCCGCGGAGCGGCTAGTCCCATGAGCCATGGCCGCTGAGCCTGCGCGTCCGGAGCCTGTGCTCCGCAACGGGAGAGGCCACAACAGTGAGAGGCCCGTGTACCACAAAAAAAAAAAAACACAAAATAATGTGTAACAAAATAGAATAAATTGTTAGTAGGTGAGAAATGAAAAAAAAACTGTAGGAATATAAAGCATAGCCAAATAAGGGACAGATATAAATATGCATATCATAAAATCCTTTATGATATGCATAAATTCTCACTATTGGGAGAATCTACAAACTGGATTCTGATTTCCAGCTGTCATATAAAAAGGAGATCTTGATCAGATGCATGATTCACAGTGGCTCTGAAATAGATCTCAAATCACATCTTCAAAGGAAGACAATTATTTCCAAATTCCAAAACTAAAAAGCACCTTATTAAAAGAATACTCTAACAAAGAACACTGAAGTGCGTGTAATAGCATCCTTACACTAGGCCTCTTATTGCCTATTAGGAGGCTCTTTCTAAGGTGTTCTTCATTATCTTTATACCAAAGAGCAATGTACTAACTGCAAGCATATACTCAGAGACAAAGTAGAATACACATTCCTCAATCCACATGCTATAGAAACACTGAAAGATGATTAGTAAAAAGATATTAGGTAATGTTGACTTTGAAGAGGTAGTCCCTGATCAGTAAGAACTCAGTCTCCAAGTAATCTAGGTGCTTGTGGAAGCTTATGACTCTTGCTTTAACTGGCCGAATGTGGGGTACATGATGCATTTTCCCTGGAAACTTTGTGGGGCAATCAAGAAACAGGTTATGTCCAGTAGAGGTAGGGAAAGAAGTAGGGGAAGGAATCCCTGTGGAGGGTCTGATCCTTTGGGAAGCATATGCCTTCCAACACAAGCCACTTTACTTAGGGACTAATGGAGGGCAAATCCCTTTCAAACCTAACAGATAGACCAAACAGAATCTCACAGATTCATTTTAAGTAACTGTAGGGGACTGGTGATAACAATATGACTCTGTAACTTGATTTATCTAATATCACAAATTTGTAATCTTATGAGCACTGAGTCATAAGTATTTATAATTTTATGGCCATGGAGTCCTAAGAAATAATTTTGCTAGGACAAAATTAAGTGTTATCTCTACTTAGAGAAAAGATTTTGATTATTTCATCATACTCATAAAAATTTTATTGTTAATCTATGTTTGCCTTGCCAGTTTTCAGATATCATTGGTTGTGTGTTAATTTTAATTGAATTCAAAATCTGTATATAATTGCCCTATATAGCTCACTTCTATTGCTCTCTTATTTTTCTCTTTTGTTAGTTATAAAATATAAATTGATACTCATTTCTAGTAATACATCTAATCCAGCAGGACCAATGAAAGTAGCCTATTAAATATCATCAGTCTTTATTATTGAAAATCATAAATACCATTGGATATATGATACTGCTTCCATAGGAAGCCAATTCTAATATTTTCTGAACTACAGAGCTACTTGAGTTTGTAAAACTGAGCCATATATTTCATAATACATAGTATTACATATAGCCATATGTCCATAATATAGCAGGTCATTTAAAAATCACCTTACTCATAACCAACAATAGTCTTTATTTATTTAGGCATTACCTTCTAGTCTTTATATTATTCACTTCACAAAAAAAGAGGAGATAATTAAAATTAGGTGGTAAAATTTCTAAGAATAAAATAACATTTTTCTAGACTTGAATGCAAGTAGTATTTTAGACACAATTTAAATATAGAGACCAAGTGATTTAAATGAGAGTTAGGGCTAGATTCTATGGTTTTTAATTTCTAGTCCATTATTTCCTCTATTAAATATTCCTGTGCAATTTGCTTATTCATTCACTGATTCATTCCTTGTCAGTCAATTGTTTTCTCAAGTAACATTTATTGAGTACCTTCTATTTTTTTCCAAAAACTGTTGGGAACTTAACTGATGACCTATTAGAAATGCCAAATAAGTAAACAGGCAAGCACAATTGCTTCAACAAACACAGAGATTGTTGGGAACAGTTAGGAGAACACTTGATCTACTTTGGACAGTACCCAGGATGATGGTATTCTCCCTGTGGTATGAAAGATGAAAACTGCATGTGATAGGAAAGAAGTAACTTGTATTTGGGAATAGGGAGAGGCAGGGAGAAGTTGGGATGTTTAGTACCTTGTAGGCAGAGAAATACATGGCAATACTGAAACATAAGAAGCTCAGTATGGATGGAGTAGAGATAGACTTAATGAGGAATAATGAGGTATATGTCTGAAAAAAGTAAATAAAGTATAGATCAGTTGTTATTCAACTTTTATGTTTAGGTACATCCTAAAATTTTGAAAGGCTATGCACATTTTTAGATGGCCATCTAAAGCTTTTAATCAAACTGAAAAAGATACAAAGCAAAAATTTTCCAGTGTACATAAAAATGATATTTTAAAACAAAATAGTTACATCACGGTAGTACCTAATGGAATCTAAATACCAGGGTGAGTCATCCATCATCACCTATTTAGAAAATACATGAACAAGCTCTTCTTACAGGAAGTTAGACATCATTCTATTTTTCTCCTTAAAGTTAGTTTTCAATTTTACTTTATTCACAGATTTTCTGCTTAATATAATTTTTATGCTTCAAAGACCTCTATTGATCATCTACCACATTTTTCTGAAATAAAGATGAAATCAATTAAAAATTATTTTAAATTGTTTCTTACTGTGATTATAAGGCTACTACATGAAATACAGTTTTTGGATATATATGTTATAATTATCACACAATTTATGAAAATAGTAAGTATTTTACTGGATTTTTAAAAACTAATTTTACTAAAATTATTTTCATGTGATAAAGTTTTTCCAATTAATTCATTTTCTATAAATGAATTTTATTGAATGCTAGAATGGGATACAACAACATCAATTCTATTAACCAATTAATAAAATTGGACATGGGGCATTGTGCATATTTCAATTTATTCAAAAATATGAGAAAATTAATATTTTCTTAAATTTTAATACATCTTTACCAACACAATAATTGTTGACAAAATGCCTTAATCTTATTAGGTGCCTTAAATATAATTTTGCCAACAAATTTGGAGCTGCATGTTCAGTTCTTTCAACATACATATAATGTCTGACATATGAATTAATTATGAAAAGCAGTCCTCCTGTAAATAAATTAGCCAAATCAGATTACTGTCAGAAAAGGCCTAACCTCATTTTTCAATTCAAATATACGTTACAAGTTCTTCAGAATATTATAAAAGCCAGCGAGAAAAAAATTATGAAACGCTCTTTTAAGGATCTGTTGTAAAAATCAATCAAATCAAGATTAAAACAATATGAAGATACTATTATTGAAGAAGAACATTCTGGAAGATGGCGGAAGAGTAAGACGCGGAGATCACCTTCCTCCCCACAGATACACCAGAAATACATCTACGCGTGGAACAACTCCTACGGAGCACCTACTGAATGCTGGCAGAAGACCTCAGACCTCCCAAAAGGCAAGGAACCCCCCACGTACCTGGTTAGGGCAAAAGAAAAAAACTAAACAGAGACAAAAGGATAGGGACGGGTCCTGCACCAGCGGGAGAGAGCTGTGAAGGAGGAAAAGTGTCCACACACTAGGAAGCCCCCTCGCGGGTGGAGACTTCGGGAGGCGGAGTGGGGGAGCTTGGGAGCCGCGGAGGAGAGCACAGCAGCAGGGGTGCGGAGGGCAAAGCGGACAGATTCCAGCGCAGAGGATCGGGCCGACCGGAACTCGCCAGCCGAGAGGCTTGTCTGCTCGCCCGCCGGGGCGGGCGGGACTGGGAGCTGAGGCTCCGGCTTTTGTCGGAGCGCCGGGAGAGGACTGGGGTTGGCGGCGTGAACACAGCCTGCAGGGCGTTAGTGCACCGCGAGAGAGTCCGGGGAAAAGTCTGGACCTGCCGAAGAGGCAAGAGACTTTTACCTCCCTCTTTGTTTCCTGGTGCACGAGGAGAGGGGATTAAGAACGCTGCTTGAGAGAGCTCCAGGGACGGGCGCTAGCCGCGGCTAGAAGTGCGGAGCCCAGAGACAGTCATGAGACGCTAGGGCCGCTGCTGCCGCCACCAGGAGGCCTGTGTGCGAACACAGGTCACTAGCCACACGCCCTTCCGGGGAGCCTGTGCAGCCCGCCACTGCCGGGGTCCCGGGATCCAGGGACAACTCCCCCGGGAGAACGCACGGCGCGCCTCAGGTTGCAACGTCACGCCGGCCTCTGCCGCCGCAGGCCCGCCCCACACTCCGTGACCCTCCCTACCCCCCGGCCTGAGTGAGCCAGAGCCTCCGAATCAGCGGCTCCTTTAACCCCGTCCTGTCTGAGCAAAGAACAGACGCCCTCCGGCGACCTACACGCACAGGCGGGGCCAAATCCAAAGCTGAGCCCCTGGGAACTGTGAGAACAAAGAAGAGAAAGGGAAATCTCTCCCAGCAGCCTCAGGAGCAGCGGATTAAAGCTCCACAATCAACTTGATATACCCTGCATCTGTGGAATACCTGAATAGACAACGAATCATCCCAAATTAAGAAGCCCTGTGGATGAAAGGCTCTTGGGGCTGCAGCCAGGAGTCAGTGCTGTGCCTCTGAGGTGGGAGAACCAACTTCAGGACACTGGTCCACAAGAGGCCTCCCAGCTGCACATAATATCAAACAGCAAAAATCTCCGAGAGATCGCCATCTCAAAGCCAGCACCCAGCTTCACTCAACGACCAACAAGCCACAGGGCTGGACATCCTATGCCAAACAACTAGCAAGACAGGAACACAACCCCACCCATTAGCAGAGAGGCTGCCCAAAATCATAATAAGTCTACAGACACCCCAAAACACATCACCAGACGTGGACCTGCCCACCAGAAAGACAAGATCCAGCCTCATCCACCAGAACACAGGCCCTAGTCCCCTCCACCAGGAAGCCTACACAACCCACTGAACCAACCTTAGCCACTGGGGACAGACACAAAAAACAACAGGAACTACGAACCTTCAGCCTGCAAAAAAAGAGACCCCAAACACAGTAAGATAAGCAAAATGAAAAGACAGAAAAACACACCACAGATGAAGGAGCAAGATAAAAACCCACCAGACCTAACAAATGAAGAGGAAATAGGCAGTCTACCTGAAAAAGAATTCAGAATAATGATAGTAAGGTTGATCCGAAATCTTGGAGATAGAATGGACAATAGAATGGACAAAATGCAAGAATCAGTTAACAAGGACCTAGAAGAACTAAAGATGAAACAAGCAATTATGAACAACACAATAAATGAAATTAAAAGTACTCTAGATGGGATCAATAGCAGAATGACTGAGGCAGAAGAACGGATAAGTGACCTGGAAGATAAAATAGTGGAAATAACCAATGCAGAGCAGAATAAAGAAAAAAGAATGAAAAGAACTGAGGACAGTCTCAGAGACCTCTGGGACAACATTAAACGCACCAACATTCGAATTATAGGGGTTCCAGAAGAAGAAGAGAAAAAGAAAGGGACTGAGAAAATATTTGAAGAGATTATAGTTGAAAACTTCCCTAATATGGGAAAGGAAATAGTTAATCAAGTCCAGGAAGCACAGAGAGTCCCATACAGGATAAATCCAAGGAGAAATACGCCAAGACACATATTAATCAAACTGTCAAAAATTAAATACAAAGAAAACATATTAAAAGCAGCAAGGGAAAAACAACAAATAACACATAAGGGAATCCCCATAAGGTTAACAGCTGATCTCTCAGCAGAAACCCTACAAGCCAGAAGGGAGTGGCAGGACATACTGAAAGTGATGAAGGAGAAAAACCTGCAGCCAAGACTACTCTACCCAGCAAGAATCTCATTCAGATTTGATGGAGAAATTAAAACCTTTACAGACAAGCAAAAGCTGAGAGAGTTCAGCACCACCAAACCAGCTTTACAACAAATGCTAAAGGATCTTCTCTAGGCAAGAAACACAAGAGAAGGAAAAGACCTATAATAACGAACCCAAAACAATTTAGAAAATGGGAATAGGAACATACATATCGATAATTACCTTAAATGTAAATGGACTAAATGCTCCCACCAAAAGACACAGATTAGCTGAATGGATACAAAAACAAGACCCTTATATATGCTGTCTACAAGAGACCCACTTCAGACCTAGAGACACATACAGACTGAAAGTAAGGGGATGGAAAAAGATATTCCATGCAAATGGAAACCAAAAGAAAGCTGGAGTAGCAATTCTCATATCACACAAAATAGACTTTAAAATAAGGACTATTAAAAGAGACAAAGAAGGACACTACATAATGATCAAGGGATCGATCCAAGAAGAAGATATAACAATTGTAAATATTTATGCACCCAACATAGGAGCACCTCAATACATAAGGCAAATACTAGCAGCCATAAAAGGGGAAATCGACAGTAACACATTCATAGTAGGGGACTTAAACACCCCACTTTCACCCATGGACAGATCATCCAAAATGAAAATAAATAAGGAAACACAAGCTTTAAATGATACATTAAACAAGATGGACTTAATTGATATTTATAGGACACTCCATCCAAAAACAACAGAATACACATTTTTCTCAAGTGCCCATGGAACATTCTCCAGGATAGATCATATCTTAGGTCACAAATCAAGCCTTGGTAAACTTAAGAAAATTGAAATTGTATCAAGTATCTTTTCTGACCACAACGCCATGAGACTAGATATCAATTACAGGAAAAGATCTGTAAAAAATACAAACACATGGAGGCTAAACAATACACTACTTAATAATGAAGTGATCACTGAAGAAATCAAAGAGGAAATCAAAAAATACCTAGAAATAAATGACAATGGTGACACAATGACCCAAAACCTGTGGGATGCAGCAAAAGCAGTTCTAAGGGGGAAGTTTATAGCAATACAAGCCCACCTTAAGAAGCAGGAAACATCTCGAATAAACAACCTAACCTTGCACCTCAAGCAATTAGAGAAAGAAGAACAAAAAAACCCCAAAGTTAGCAGGAGGAAAGAAATCATAAAAATCAGATCAGAAATAAATAAAAAAGAAATGAAGGAAACGATAGCAAAGATCAATAAAACTAAAAGCTGGTTCTTTGAAAGGATAAACAAAATTGATAAACCATTAGCTAGACTCATCAAGAAACAAAGGGAGAAGACTCAAATCAATAGAATTAGAAATGAAAAAGGAGAAGTAACAACTGACACTGCAGAAATACAAAAGATCATGAGAGATTACTACAAGCAACTCTATGCCAATAAAATGGACAACCTGGAAGAAATGGACAAATTCTTAGAAAGGCACAACCTGCCAAGACTGAATCAGGAAGAAATAGAAAATATGAAGAGACCAATCACAAGCACTGAAATTGAACCTGTGATTAAAAATCTTCCAACAAGCAAAAGCCCAGGACCAGATGGCTTCACAGGCGAATTCTATCAAACATTTAGAGAAGAGCTATCACCTATCCTTCTCAAACTCTTCCAAAATATAGCAGAGGGAGGAACACTCCCCAACTCATTCTACGAGGCCACCATCACCCTGATACCAAAACCAGACAAGGATGTCACAAAGAAAGAAAACTACAGGCCAATATCACTGATGAACATAGATGCAAAGATCCTCAACAAAATACTAGCAAACAGAATCCAACAGCACATTAAAAGGATCATACACCATGATCAAGTGGGGTTTATTCCAGGAATGCAAGGATTCTTCAATATACGCAAATCTATCAATGTGATAAACCATATTAACAAATTGAAGGAGAAAAACCATATGATCATCTCAATAGATGCAGAGAAAGCTTTTGACAAAATTCAACACCCATTTATGATAAAAACCCTGCAGAAAGTAGGCATAGAGGGAACTTTCCTCAACATAATAAAGGCCATATATGATAAGCCCACAGCAAACATCATCCTCAATGGTGAAAAACTGAAAGCATTTCCACTAAGATCAGGAACAAGACAAGGTTGCCTACTCTCACCACTCTTATTCAACATAGTTTTGGAAGTTTTAGCCACAGCAATCAGAGAAGAAAAGGAAATAAAAGGAATCCAAATCGGAAAAGAAGAAGTAAAGCTGTCACTGTTTGCAGATGACATGATCCTATATATAGAGAACCCTAAAGATGCTACCAGAAAAGTACTAGAGCTAATCAATGAATTTGGCAAAGTTGCAGGATACAAAATTAATGCACAGAAATCTCTGGCATTCCTATATACTAATGATGAAAAATCTGAAAGTGAAATCAAGAAAACAGTCCCATTTACTATTGCAACAAAAAGAATAAAATACCTAGGAATAAACCTACCTAAGGAGACAAAAGACCTGTATGCAGAAAATTATAAGACACTGATGAAAGAAATTAAAGATGATACAAATAGATGGAGAGATATACCATGTTCTTGGATTGGAAGAATCAACATTGTGAAAATGACTCTACTACCCAAAGCAATCTACAGATTCAATGCAATCCCTATGAAACTACCACTGGCATTTTTCACAGAACTAGAACAAAAAATTTCACAATTTGTATGGAAACACAAAAGACCCCAAATAGCCAAAGCAATCTTGAGAAAGAAAAACGGAGCTGGAGGAATCAGGATCCGTGACTTCAGATTATACTACAAAGCTACAGTAATCAAGACAGTATGGTACTGGCACAAAAACAGAAATATAGATCAATGGAACAGGATAGAAAGCCCAGAGATAAACCCACGCACATATGGTCACCTTATCTTTGACAAAGGAGGCAGAAATGTACAGTGGAGAAAGGACAGCCTATTCAATAAGTGGTGCTGGGAAAACTGGACAGCTACATGTAAAAGTATGAGATTAGATCACTCCCTAATGCCATATACAAAAATAAGCTCAAAATGGATTAAAGACCTAAATGTAAGGCCAGAAACTATCAAACTCTTAGAGGAAAACATAGGCAGAACACTCTATGACATAAATCACAGCAAGGTCCTTTTTGACCCACCTCCTAGAGAAATGGAAATAAAAACAAAAGTAAACAAATGGGACCTAATGAAACTTAAAAGCTTTTGCACAGCAAAGGAAACCATAAAGAAGACAAAAAGACAACCCTCAGAATGGGAGAAAATATTTGCAAATGAAGCAACTGACAAAGGATTAATCTCCAAAATTTACAAGCAGCTCATGCAGCTTAATAACAAAAAAACAAACAACCCAATCCAAAAATGGGCAGAAGACCTAAATAGACATTTCTCCAAAGAAGATATACAGAGTGCCAACAAACACATGAAAGAATGCTCAACATCACTAATCATTAGAGAAATGCAAATCAAAACGACAATGAGATATCATCTCACACCAGTCAGAATGGCCATCATCAAAAAATCTAGAAACAACAAATGCTGGAGAGGGTGTGGAGAAAAGGGAACCCTCTTACACTGTTGGTGGGAATGTAAATTGATACAGCCACTGTGGAGAACAGTATGGAGGTTCCTTAAAAAGCTACAAATAGAACTACCATATGACCCAGCAATCCCACTACTGGGCATATACCCTAAGAAAACCATAATTCAAAAAGAGTCATGTACCAAAATGTTCATTGCAGCTCTATTTACAATAGCCCAGAGATGGAAACAACCTAAGTGTCCATCATCGGATGAATGGATAAAGAAGATGTGGCACATATATACAATGGAATATTACTCAGCCATAAAAAGAGATGAAATTGAGCTATTTGTAATGAGGTGGATAGACCTAGAGTCTGTCATACAGAGTGAAGTAAGTCAGAAAGAGAGAGACAAATACCGTATGCTAACACATATATATGGAATTTAAGAAAAAAAAAATGTCATGAAAAACCTAGGGGTGAAACAGGAATAAAGACACAGACTTACTAGAGAATGGACTTGAGGCTATGGGGAAGGGGAAGGGTAAACGGTGACAAAGCGATAAAGAGGCATGGACATATATACACTACTAAACGTAAGGTAGATAGCTAGTGGGAAGCACCCGCATAGCACAGGGAGATCACCTCGGTGCTTTGTGACCGCCTGGAGGGGTGGGATAGGGAGGGTGGGAGGGAGGGAGACGCAAGCGGGAAGAGATATGGGAACATATGTGTATATATAACTGATTCATTTTGTTGTGAAGCTGAAACTAACATACCATTGTAAAGCAATTATACTCCAATAAAGATGTTTAAAAAAAAAAAAAAGATACTATTATTAATTCACTTGCCTTATAAGAAGCTATAATAATACTTATTCTATATGCTATTTCTTATTGCTTATCTGTAACAAAGCAATGTAATTTATAGCTAAAATCATGTTATTCACAATGTGAGAAGTTTGACAAAAAGGCATTGATTTTTTTAATAAAAGTGTGAGTAGGGCTTCCCTGGTGGCGCAGCGGTTGAGAGTCCGCCTGCCAATGCAGGGGACATGGGTTCGTGCCCCGGTCCGGGAAGATCCCACATGCCGTGGAGCGGCTGGGCCCGTGAGCCATGGCTGCTGAGCCTGCGCATCTGGAGCCTGTGCTCCCCAACGGGAGAGGCCACAACGGTGAGAGGCCCGCGTACCGCAAAAAAAAAATGTGAGTATACTGAAGTTTGTACGTAATTTTAAAGAATAATTAAATAGGAACTGTGTATAATGTTCATAATTAATTTCATTAATGTTATTATTATCATGACTAGACTTTCCCAATATGCTTAATAAAGCAGAAATGTATATACTCTTAAAAGTAACCCATCCAACATCTAATATATAACTTTATTTTTGATAATAGGTACAAGAAAGTATTAATCATTTAAGTCTAATATTAATTACTTATTAAGACTAATAAAATGACTGACTAATACTAAAACAAGATTTCATGATATGCTTGATAAAACAGGCTTTTAGCTGACTGTATCAGTGAGGGTTCAATATGGAAACAGAGGCTCCAGAAGTAATATCAGAATAAGGAAATTAGGAATTAAACCTTACATGAATGTGGGAGGAGTATGGAAAATGAAGGTCTGGAAGAGAAGAGTCAGAAGATCAAGATTAGAGAAACTGTCACTAACCAGTCCTCCTGAAGCACTGAAGTGGGCAGCTCCAAGCTTGCTGGAAAATCCAAGAACCTGAGATGTGTGACTGCCTGAGTGATACTGGGAAGGGGCAACTGATGGAGACAGCCATGGAAGCTGCCATCTCAGGAAACTGCGGCTTCTGTGCAGTAGCTCCCTGCGCTGCCGGGTCCAGGCACCTCGAGTTGGGCTAGGCTGCTGGTGGTCAGCGGAGCCAGTGGGGGAGATGCAGAGCAGAGGAGAGCAAGGACAAGGTGGGGCATCTTTCTGTCACCTTGTCCGGCTGACAACTTTTCAAGAGCAATAGTGTCTCCTTCACTTCAGCCTTCACAATTATGCACAGGTTCCTCTTTTGGCCACTCTTACACTGAAACATGTCATGAAGGGATTTCCTGAAAACCTAGTTCCCAGCCTTACCGAAGTGGGTGTTCCACAATTCAGGACATTGACTACTTGTAAAATGCACCCTGAGTTGACAAGAAACCATATTAACATTTTAGTCTGTGGATCTTCTCCAGTGTAACTTGAAAATTCTGGTAGTCCCTGAAAACATTCCAGTTATTTTGAAATATATCAGTGTCAACAGCATGTACTTCTTGGTCTACTCGAAGGTACTTTCCTTTCCAATTAAGGGGCAAGAATATATTCAAGATAAATTGCATACCTATGACAGGTGAGAGAAAGGCCATTTTTTCATTTATTTATTTATTTTTTTTGTGGTACGCGGGCCTCTCACTGCTGTGGCCTCTCCCGTTGGGGAGCACAGGCTCCAGACGCGCACGCTCAGCAGCCATGGCTCACGGGCCCAGCCGCTCCGCAGCATGTGGGATCTTCCCGGACCGGGGCACGAACCCATGTCCCCTGCATCGGCAGGCGGACTCTCAACCACTGTGCCACCAGGGAAGCCCTCATTTAATTTTTTGAAGCAAATACTCCTCTCGATTTGCCTCATCAAACTCTCCCCATAAGATCTCTGCCTTTTTTGCAAGTCAGTGGATGAAAGACGTAGGATCCTTAAAAGAATATTACCATCCCTCTCCCTGCCCACACACTCTACAAGCACACGTGGTTTCAGAGCATCCAAACAACTGTCAAAACAACTCACTTCTAAGCTTATGCTGCATAGCAATAAGCTTAATTGCTGTCACAGCAATATGTTTGAGATAAGAAGAGGCAGTAAGGCCTCTGATGGGAAAAAAAATCTTCCATTTTTAGGTGCCCTAACACATTTTATACAACTAAGGAATGCACCATGATAAAATTCTAGATGAGTGAATTATATGCATTTTTTTCTATAAAGTAGGGAAAGAGAAATTATGACATGGAAGGTGAAAAAGAAAATTTTACATGAAGTTAGTAAAGAATACATATGGAATGTGAGGGTCAGGCAATTGACTTCTTTAAAACTATTAATACCACATACCTCATGAAAATCTTTTAAAGAATTGCAGGAAGAAAAGCAGAGTTCAAGAATCACACGTTATAGCTGAAGAATAAAGCAGTGTGTAGAAAGATGCACACTTTCTACCTTTTAAAAGGTGTTTGTCAGAAACATGAGAATTGGTTGGAAAGTCACATGGTGCCTACCTGATGCAGATTCCTGTAGTTTCTCTCTCTTCCTCTTCTTTTTCTTACCCTGGAAGAAGATAGGCAAATTGTCACGTTACAGACTGTACTGTGAACACATGGATGAATGTGATACAAAAGGACGGGCAGGTGGTCAACCAAGAGATCAAGCTGCCTCTTTATCTGTCTTTATCATCTGCACCTAGAAACAGCAAGAGAGAGACATTCTTATCTCTCTGTGACCTCTGTCTCTATAGCTTCATATTTAGTATCATCAGTAGTGATGCTGGCAGTGGCCACACACACACACACACAGACACACACACACACACCAGTATAATGATATCCTAGGCCTGTGGCCACTTCAAGGAAAGTTCACTTAAGGAGGCACTCCTTTTACTGGACTGGCAAAAAAGTTCGTTCGGGTTCTTCCATAAGAGCTTACAGAAAAAGCCGAACGAACTTTTTGGCCAATCCAGTATTTTTCACCACCACAGTCAGAACCCACTTCTGGTAGTGTGCATGATAAATTGTCCTTACTGTGAATTCCACCATTTAATTAAAAGTCCATGATGTTAACTGAGACCCCTCAGCCCCCGTGGCACAGGCATGACATAACTAAGGACAGCAGTAGAGGGTAAAAGAGAACCTGAGAAAACTCAAACGGTAATTTTAAAGACTTATTCCTGGCAGTTAAGGACCTTGCTTCCTAAAACAGACACAGTAACATGAATATGCTCGCAATTTTAAATACATTTCAAAATCATCTTAATCACACATTTACAATTTATAGTGTTCCCATTTATAGTGGTTTAATTTTCTGTTTTTCTTCATAATTACTTTCCCCTCAAAAATTAATTGCAATATGGCATAGACACAGTAGATATTCATTTTATATGAATAGTAAATGACCAACCTGGATTAGGATGGTCTTTTCAAACAAGTGTAACAGAACATATATCACATCCACTCTCTCTCTCTTATGTCTGCTGTGATAATCATATTAACAAAAAATAAAACCATAAGATAAAAAAAAAGACTCACAAAAGAATTTCATTCTACTACTGAAATCATTAAACCATTAAGGGTTTTACTGGAAAGATCATTTGAAAATTTTTGGATTATATCTTGAGACAATGGGTTTGTATGGACCCATTAATCAAGAGGTTGACAATATTATTCCACAGTGGGGAGAATGAAGCTGAGTGTTCAAATGCACAAGAATAGGGATGATTTAATAAGACATTTATGTAAACTAAAAGGAAAGATAATGGTGAAGGGAAGTGGAAGTGGAGAAAGAGTGGAATAAATACACATTACTGATGTGAAAGTTAAATAAGATTTGGTAGTTGATTTAATGTATCAATTAAGTGAAGTATCATAGGCAATTGCAAATTTCTGTCTTATGCAACTGAAAAAATAATGCCAACTACTATTCACTCATATAGAAAACACAGAAAAATGACTGGGAAAATGCTAAGATAGAGACCACTGGGCTATGTGAAGTGGCATTTATAGTGGTTTCCGTCATCCAGCTGCATGCTATTTGCAAGATTTCAGGGGAAAATATATGTCCCAGGCATAATACTGTAAAAATATGTTGAACAAAATGGTTGTCAAAGAAACGCTGAGGGACAAGCATCATTGGAAATCTGAAAGGGGTCTTTTTTTAAGTACAGATTTTTGTTTTCAGTAAATTTGCCATAGAAACCAGAAAACTTACCAGTTATTTTCTAAGCATACCTTGGTTTGGAAACTATGGCACTGAGATAATCATGCAAACCAATTAAAGAGTGTCCTGCCTGGTGCAGCTGAAGCCTGCCTTCTCAGCCCTTGTTTACTAAATGGGAATTCCCGGTGATAAATCTCTGAGAAGACCTCTTAATATCTGGTGGAAATCAAGACAGGGTTTTTTCCCAGCTCAGTGTATAGTTCTGTCTCTCTTTGGATGGTACATGTTGAAATTCAAAACATAATCAAGTTAGGCCAAGTTTTGCCTCTTGTTTGGAAAGTACTTCATAGAAAAAGTTGTCAAGATTCTATTTATTATGTCATATCCACACCACTACTTCAAAGTTAATATTTCAATATGATTTTGTTGTAAACTGTATGTATCCTTAACTTGTCACTAATGTTTAGGATGGCTGCTACTGTGATTCTTGTAAATGATTGGGTCAAGCGCCATTGTCTCTTACCGGTGAGTAGATATACCAGTGAATTTTATTATTGTTAAGACTTTAGATTATTTGGAAACTAGATTGACAACTAGTGGAAAACAGCAAAAGGTAATATATAGGGCCTTCTTGTGCTACACTAGGTCCCGATTATTCCTAGTTCTTTCACAAAGAAAGTTCCATAGGCAGGTGAATATGCAGAGCTAGTGCTCAAAGGAATGGGTTAATATGTAGCTATAAATATGATTTCGTGAAATATGAAATCCTGGAACTGCAAGAGAGCACTGCTGCAGACTGAGTGTCTGTGTTCCTCCCAAATTCATATTTTGAAATCCTAACCCTGAACGATATGAGGAGTTGGGGTCCTTGGGAGGTGATTATTTCCTGAGGGTAGAGCCTTCATAAACAGGATTACTGCCCTTATAGAAGAGACCCAGAGAAATCCCTTGCCCTTTCTGCCATGTGAGGACATAGTGAAAAGATAGCCATCTAGGAAGAGGGTTCTCACCAGACGCTAAATCTGTTGGCACCTTGATCCTGGACTTCGCAGCCTCCAGAACTGTGAGAAATAAATGTCTGTTGTTTATAAGCCACTCAGTTTGTATTTTTACTACAGCAGCTTGATCAAGCTAAGATAGACACCAAAGGAAGACAAGAAGAACATGATATGGTGAGAGGCAAAGAAGAAAGAGTCTTAGTAAGGTTTGCCTAATTTTAAAAAGAGCTGACCATCAATATATGATTGGATGTAGCAACTAAATGTAATCTATTATCTTAACTAGAGCATGTTCAGTGAAAATAGTGAGGGTATAAATCAGATTTCAGGTTTTTGATTTTAAGAGCTAAAAGTAGAAACGTAAAAGCAGTTAGTGTGGACAATCCTGCAAAAATATTTGCATGTTTAACTTGGGAAGACATATAACAGTTAAACATATGGGCTATGGGCAGTTTGTTGCGGCAGTATTATTGTGGTTTTCTGATACAGAAAGTAAAACATGAGTTCTTTGAATAACATGCTGGTGCAAAAGAGCCAGTGATGATAAAAATATTACATGTTCAGAGGAGGAAGCATAAATAAGGCGATGGGTTTCTCAGGAGGAACTAAAATCTTGAGAGAATTTGAAATTTTATATTTCACCCATGTGGCAGAATTAAAACATGAGTTACTAATTTGTTATTCCCTCTCTCTGTCTCATGAGTGTCCCAGTGGCTACTTTCACCTCCTCCAGCCTGAAGCAGAAATTTTTAAAAGCCACAGGCCAAAAGGCTTTGGATGCATGCTTACAGTGTGAGTTTTTTTGTTTTGCCTTTTTTTTTCACAGCTATAAGATAGGATTGAGTCTGGAGGAAAGGAAAGGTAACCAGGACTTGAGAGAATGTTTTATATTGGGACTACAGGCCATTGAAGTGACTGAAAGAAAAAAAACTTTTTTTTTTCTTCTCAAATTCCTGGGAAAGGAGTATGAAGAACTCAGTGATTTTGAGCTGAGATCAAATATGAAACATGCTAATCTACCATCTGTGGACCATCCACCATCCAACAGGCTTAGACCCCTGGAACCTCCTGAATAATAGGGTCAGGGGAAGTTGTGGGAAAACGCAATTAAGGAAAAACTTTGCCCTTGACTAAGGTGAAAGTATACAAAATCAGTTGGGCTATGAGCTACAGCAATGGTGAGACACACCATTACCCATAAGGAGACTCAAGCAAACGAGATCTAGCGTTAAGAGTGGAGACTATGCCAGATCACAGAAAAGGCAGAGTAAGAAAACTCTAGGATGCCCATAGAGCGTGGTCATCAATATTTTTGAAAGAATCTAATATTTCAAATAGGGAACTAGAAGAATTTCTGCAGCGCTTAAGGCCTAATTATGATTCAAGACCATGAAGTGGCAGGGACACTAACAATAGTCCACAGCATGGTAGTGCAGGATAGGAAAAGGGAATATCGGCATAACTCAGTATTGTGATACCCCACCTCTACTTGACCCAAGTGAGCCCTAAGTAGACTACTTCAATCATATTGCCCCAGTCTTTTTGTATGAGAATGTCTTAGAGGAGGTAGAGAGATGTGAAGGGACTGAGGGGATGCAGAGTGTCAGGCATCTGGGAATGTTTAATTTTTAAGAAGGGATAAACAAAAGAAAAATGATGCTTTTCTTTCTGTTCTCTTTAGTTGTATCTGCAGGTGATACCTAGAACTATAGCCACTGTTTTGTGAGTAGAAAATATGCTGAAATTGACAAAGAAAAAGGATAAGTGTGGCCATATCTTTAATGAATCATTGAGCCACTGAATTAATCAACCCTCCAGCCCCTTTTTCTTCACACAGCCAGTTATGTGAGATAAGAGAGTCTCATTCTTCAAGCCACTTAGGCTTTTCATTTTCTAATAGAGGAAAACATCCTATAGAAGTCATTTTTCCAAAAGTTTTTTTTTACTATGGTTTCAAAACACTGTGACTAAAAACACTATTATGTAAGGAGATTAAAAAATCATCTCTGTGTATGATTTAAGCACTCGATGTTTTTCGAGAACTTTACTGTGAATTTATTAGCGACTCTTCCCAACAGAGGTATGATAAAGTCAATGTTCTCATAATTTTAACTACTAAGAAGCCAAGATGAAGAGAGATAGATAAGTGGATGATTTAAAGTGGTGCAGCAAATCTGTGGAGTAATTTCCAACTCCAAGGCAAGAACTCTCACAACAGAACTGCCCTGTCTCTTTTTCTTGCTCTGGTTCACCTCAGTGTTTATGGCTGTGCAGCAGACAATGTGTCACCTCTCAAAATTAGTAATTTCAGCTAAAATCAAAGAGGTGCTGAAATAACTTCCCGGACCGGGGTACGAACCCGTGTCCCCTGCATCGGCAGGCAGACTCTCAACCACTGCGCCACCAGGGAAGCCCCTGAAATAACTTTTATAATTCATAGTGTTACTCTAGGATGAACACTCGGAGGAATCAGCTGGTGCCATGGTCTTCGTGAGCTTAATGCCCCTGTTTAACATTTATATAGGATTCTGATTACAGGAACACACACCCCCTGCCCACCCACCCAGCACTGCTGCTGACATGAGTTTAACTGTCCTGTGAGGGATTATTTCAGCTCTGATGAAATGACAAAGAATCCTGCTAATTGTAGAGGAATCTTAACATACTGTTAGCATTGTACTCTCTTAATACTTTCAGTGCTTTCATTTTTAAAAAATTCCAAAAGATTATGTTAATAATCTTTTTTATTTTTGTTAATATTGCATAAAAGCAGGTTAAACAATTCTATCCTTAGACTATTCCCTCATGAGGTTACATTATTTCTCTTTTTAGTTCCTCTCTAATATTTCGATATTTCTGTCATTTTATGACATTTTCCAGCCTTAGCTATGTTATTTTTTTTCTTGTGTGATTATGTTTATTTTTAAAAATTATGGAACCAAGCAGAAAACTGCAGCCCCCTACCCCACACCCCAAGTACAAAACCAAGCATCAGACTCAGTGTCTGATGCACATTCCTGAGTCGTTTTACACATACTATAACTGCCACCAGAGGGGAGGAAAAGAGAAAAGCTAACTGTATGATGACCAGACTGCAGCCATGACACAAGCTGCTCCAACTTGAGCAATACTGAATCTATGGCTAGCACAATTCCAAGAACTGACTCAAAAGAATGAGATTAAGATTATTGCTCATAATAATCTATATCTTTGTGGGTATCAAAATAAATGTATCTTGCTCTGCCCAGATACGTAAGTGGGCAACTGAAATTGTCAGCAAAGAGATGCTACAGACCCATGTTGACATCGTCCACTCTGACAATGTCAGCCTGAAGAAGTTACAGAAGATGGATCTTAACCCCTAACCCTATAGAAATGGAATGATGTCTGACAGTGGGGAATTGAAAGCAGCTATTCTGTGCCTTTCCTGTTTGCCCATTTCTGTTCTCTAAACTTCAAAGAACCTAATTATAGGAATGAGGTTACTAAGCAATTTAACCTAACTCCTGATTTATGCTCTCCAGAATGTACACCATGCCTTGCCTAACCTGTTGATTCTTTTCCTAGATAAAAAGAAGAATGAAGAACTAAGTGGTTTAAAAAAATGACAGTTCTACCCCCAACAGCTCCCCTTAGCAATCCTGCAGGCAGATCACTCAGGCAAGATAACATCTGAAGAGAGGGTCAGCCAGTCTGCTTACAACGGAGAATGATGCAGAACCCAACCTCCTGCCTCCATGATTCACTGATATTCTTTCCTCAACTCCATTTTTCCCTTTGGAAACTGTCATGGCTGAGCAGAATCATCAGAGTTGGTCTTTGGACACAAGTCCACCATCCCCCCCAGATTCCCGGATTTTGTGATTAAAGCACCTTTCCTTTCTACCGACACTTGCTTCTTGAATTATTGGCTTCTGAGCTCAAGCAGCTGAACCTGGGTTCAGTAATAATTATACCATTATGAAACTTAATAAAAATTTCTCATGTGAAATATTTTTCTTTAACATTTTACAACTTCATCAAATGCATACCACAAGAGATTGTTGTTGTTGTTGTTTAAGTAGGGTGTTCTCATGATTTTAGTATTATACAAATTTAAGTCAAGACTACATGCAGAAATAAGTTTAGAAAATGGCCTTACAAAAGACTGGGAGTGAGCAGTGTTAAAAAAAAAAAAAGAAAGAAAGAAAAAGAAAAAAGCCCATGCAGGGCTGCTATGCAGTAATAAGAATCCATGCATGCTTTTCTTCAGGTAATCAGCTTTGGGACAGGTTTCATCACTGATCAATCCTTAGCTACTGTAAATGGATTCAACTAAGTACTCAGTTTAAATCCAAATTATAAAATCTCTATTAGAAGTACTGCTAGTTGTCTTTGGTGGAGCTAATGGCAGACTCTGGGAGGGCTCACACCAAGGAGTACTTCCCAGAACTTCTGCTGCCAGTTTTCTTGTCCTCATAATGAAGCACAGCCACCACCCCCCCCGCCCCCGCCTCTGCAGGAGACCCTCCAACACTAGCAGGAGGGCAACAAGTCTCAAAGAGATTAACTGGACCTGAATCACACAGCTTCTGCAAGATGCCCTCAAGAAACAGGCTATAGAGAAGCAAGAAGAACTACAATCCTGCAGCCTGTGGAACAAAAACCACATTCACAGAAAGATAAACAAGATGAAAAGGCAGAAGGCTATGTACCAGATGAAGCAACAAGATAAAAGCCCAGAAAAACAACTAAATGAAGCGGAGATATGGATGGATTAAATGCTCCAACCAAAACACACAGGCTTGCTGAATGGATACAAAAACAAGGCCATATATATGCTGTCTACAAGAGACCCACTTCAGACCTAGGGACACATACAGACTGAAAGTGAGGGGATGGAAAAAGATATTCCATGCAAATGGAAATCAAAAGAAAGCTCATATCAGATAAAATAGACCTTAAAATAAAGAATGTTACAAGAGACAAGGAAGGAAAATACATACTGATCAAGGGATCAATCCAAGAAGAAGATATAACAATTATAAATATATATGCACCCAACATAGAAGCACCTCAATACATAAGGCAACTGCTAACAGCTATAAAAGAGAAAATCAACAGTAACACAATAATAGTGGGGGATGTTAACACCTCACTTACACCAACGGACAGATCATCCAAAATGAAAATACATAAGGAAACGGAAGCTTTAAATGACACAATAGACCAGATAGATTTAATTGATATTTATAAGACATTCCATCCAAAAACAGCAGATTACACTTCCTTCTCAAGTGCGCATGGAACATTCTCCAGGATAGATCACATCCTGGGTCACAAATCAAGCCTCAGTAAATTTAAGAAAATTGAAATCATATCAAGCATCTTTTCTGACCACAACGCTATAAGATTAGAAATGAATTACAAGGAAAAAAATGTAAAAAACACAAACACATGGAGGCTAAACAACACGCTACTAAATAACCAAGAGATCACTGAAGAAATCAGAGGAAATCAAAAAATACTTAGAGACAAATGACAATGAAAACACGACGATCCAACACCTATGGAATGCAGCAAAAGCAGTTCTAAGAGGGAAGTTTATAGCTATACAAGCCTAACTCAAGAAACAAGAAAAGTCTCAAATAAACAATCTAACCATACACCTAAAGGAACTAGAGAAAGAAGAACAAACAAAACCCAAAGTTAGTAGAAGGAAAGAAACTGAAAAATAAAAACCATATGATCATCTCAATAGATGCAGAAAAAGCTTTTGACAAAATTCAACACCATTTATGATAAAAACCCTCCAGAAAGTGGACATAGAGGGAACCTACCTCAACATAATAAAGGTCATATACGACAAACCCACAGCAAACATCATTCTCAATGGTGAAACTGAAAGCATTTCCTCTAAGATCAGGAACAAGACAAGGATGTCCACTCTCACCACTATTATTCAACATAGTTTTGGAAGTCCTAGCCATGACAATCAGAGAAGAAAAAAGAAATAAAAGGAATACAAATTGGAAAAGAAGAAGTAAAACTATCACTGCAGATGGCATGGTGCTTTACATAGAGAATCCTAAAAATGCCACCAGAACACTACTAGAGCTAATGAATGAATTTGGTAAAGTTGCAGGATACAAAATTAATGCACAGAAATCTCTTGCATTCTAATACACTAATGATGAAAAATCTGAAAGAGAAATTATGGAAACACTCCTGTTTACCATTGCAACAAAAAGAATAAAATACCTAGGAATAAACCTACCTAGGGAGACAAAAGACCTGTATGCAGAAAACTATAAGACACTGATGAAAGAAATTAAAGATGATACCAACAGATGGAGAGATATACCATGTTCTTGGATTGGAAGAATCAACACTGTGAAAATGACTATACTACCCAAAGCAATCTACAGATTCAATGCAATCCCTATCAAATTACCAATGGCATTTTTTACGGAACTAGAACAAAAAATCTTAAAATTTATATGGAGACACAAAAGACCCCGAATAGCCAAAGCAGTCTTAAGGGAAAAAAACGGAGCTGGAGGAATCAGACTCCCTGACTGCAGACTATACTACAAAGCTACAGTAATCAAGACAATATGGTACTGGCACAAAAACAGAAATATTGATCAATGGAACAGGATAGAAAGCCCAGAGATAAACCCATGCACATATGGTCACCTTATCTTTGATAAAGGAGGCAAGAATATACAGTGGAGAAAAGACAGCCTCTTCAATAAGTGGTGCTGAGAAAACTGGACAGGTACATGTAAAAGTATGAAATTAGAACACTCCCTAACACCATACACAGAAATAAACTCAAAATGGATTAAAGACCTAAATGTAAGCCAGACACAATCAAACTCTTAGAGGAAAACATAGGCAGAACACTCTAACATAAATCACAGCAAGATCCTTTTTGACCCACCTCCTATAGAAATGGAAATAAAAACAAAAATAAACAAATGGGACCTAATGAAACTTCAAAGCTTTTGCACAGCAAAGGAAACCATAAACAAGACCAAAAGACAACCCTCAGAATGGGAGAAAATATTTGCAAACGAATCAACAGACAAAGGATTAATCTACAAAATATATAAACAGCTCATGCAGCTCAATATTAAAGAAACAAACAAGCCAATCCAAATATGGGCAGAAGACCTAAATAGACATTTCTCCAAAGAAGACATACAGATGGCCAAGAAGCACATGAAAAGCTGCTCAACAGCACTAATTATTAGAGAAATGCAAATCAAAACTACAACGAGGTATCACCTCGCACCAGTTAGAACAGGCATCATCAGAAAATCTACAAACAACAAATGCTGGAGAGGGTGTGGAGAAAAGGGAACCCTCTTGCACTGTTGTTGGGAATGTAAATTGATACAGCCACTATGGAGAACACTATGGAGAGTCCTTAAAAAGCTAAAAATAGAATTAACATATGATCCAGCAATCCCACTACTGGGCATATACCAAGAGAAAACCATAATTCAAAAAGACCCCAATGCACCCCAATGTTCATTGCAGCACTATTTACAATAGCCAGGTCATGGATGTAACCTAAATGCCCATCAACAGATCAATGAATAAAGAAGTTGTGGTACATATATACAGTAGAATATTACTGAGCCATAAAAAGGAATGAAACTGAGTCATTTGTTGAGACGTGGATGGATCTAGAGACTGTCATACAGAGTGAAGTAAGTCAGAAAGAGAAAAACAAATATCGTATATTAACGCATGTATGTGGAACCTAGAAAAATGGTACAGATGAACTGGTTTGCAGGGCAGAAGTTGAGACAGATGTAGAGAACAAACGTATGGACACCAAGGGGGGAAAACCGCGGGGGCGGTGGGGATGGTTGTGTGCTGAATTGGGCGATCGGGATTGACATGTATACACTGATGTGTATAAAACTGATGACTAATAAGGACGTGCTGTATAAAAAAATAAATTAAATAAAATTCAAAAAAAAAATTTAAAAGTACTGCTAGTTAATATTTATTTCACCAATAAGCATTTAAAGGAAAAAACAAAGTGTAAACATTTTTATTTAAGTAAATTCCAGTGAAAAGTTAAATATTATTTATTTTTAATTGACTAAGAAAATGGGATAGAGATGGTTAATTCTAAGAGAGATTGGGTTAAATATGTCAATTTAGTGCTGCAGAAATATAACTGTATCAAAAATATCTAAAAAGATAACTATACAAGCTGACCTCCACAGTCTAGAATTGTTATTACAAAAAAAAAAAGGAAGAATTCAATGTTAATTTGAACCCACATTTATATTTTAAAGCAAACTGAACCCAAACAACCCACTAGAAATTTATTTTTTTCTGAAATAATTCAGATGATGATGAAGGGATTCCACAAAATACATCTTATGATAGTTTTATTACTTATCTTTATCTACTGGTGGTAAAAATATCTAGAGCCGGGCTTCCCTGGTGGCACAGTGGTTGAGAGTCCGCCTGCTGATGCAGGGGATACGGGTTCATGGCCCAGTCCGGGAAGATCCCACATGCCACGGAGCGGCTGGGCCCGTGAGCCATGGCCGCTGAGCCTGTGCGTCCGGAGCCTGTGCTCCGCAACCGGAGAGGCCACAACAGTGAGAGGCCCGCGTACCACAAAATAAAAACTATCTAGAACAGTTTAATTATGAGTGCAGTATTTTGATTACTCTTGTGCCTAAATCTTTTATTCCTTCTGTGATTTTAAATTTCAATATATTATTATATACTTTTACTATTTTTCTGTAAACAACTTAATTTCTTTTTGAGAACAAGAGAATATAATCCATAAAGTACAGCCACAGTTGAATTTACAGATTATATTTTTAAGAAGAAGCATCACTGCATTGTAACTGTAATTTGAGGATAGTTATATGTTTTTCTATAACTGTAAGTATAATTTAAGGACGGTTATTGTATTGGTTTTTCTATTTTTATAAACTCAGATACGGTCCAAAGTCTTACATGAAGATGGTGCTCAATAAATGCTTATTGAACAAATTCAAGAATAATAATTATAGGTCTTTTTAATTAAATAAAATGTGCACTTCAGGAGGATTGGTGTTTGAACAGTACCCCATTAGACATCAAATGGGTTTTGAATTCAGACAAGCCTTGATAGAATCTTAGGTCTGCCAGTTGTCATCTATGTGATCTTAGGCAAGTTACAACACCTCTGTGCACTCAGCAACCTCATTTATAAAATGGGGATGTATATCCTGTAGTGCTGTGAAAACACTAATGGCAATGTATGTGAAGCATCTAACAGATGGCTGGTACATGGTATACACTCATTAAATGGTATTAATTTTATTTATTGCTTATTATTTTTACTTTTTAATTTCCTGCAAATATAGGATTTTATACTATTCAAGCTTGATATATGACAGGCAAATTTACATAATAGTTAAGGTTAATTTTCAGCCCCTTTTGCTACTCCTTCACTCCTTTTACACCCTCTCTACATTTTCCTGCCAGTAATCAATTTCCTGATGATAGCTTCTTGTTGGCAGTGTGGCTACTCTAACATGGATGGGGTTTCCCAGCCCCCATACCAGAAGTTTTTCCACAGAGTCCATATTCATGTTTCATTTCCTCTCTCCTTTAAGTTGAATCCAAATTCAAGAGATTTATGCACTTCTAAGGCATCATGGGGAAATTGGAACATCTGACTCTTTGGTACATTTGTCCTTGCTGGCATCCACTGAAATATCTAGTTTCTTGTCTCATCTTTTAATACTCTCAGAACTAAAGAATTCCCTTTTCATTGTCTTCTGTTGCGGTGACATAATTTTCTAAGAATACTGGCCACCAGGAGCCTGGCTGGGATAGAAGTGTGCATGTGTGAAAAACATCCTGAAAAAAAGTTAATAGTTCAAATATATTCAATTCCCATATATAAAAAAAACAAGGAATATTCAAACAGCAATGAATAACCTGTTCTTATTAGCTGAAGGAGAATTTCAGAGTCAGAGAAGAGTCTCCCACTGGTAGAAGAACTAAAATCAGACATTGATACATCAAAGTCAAGCCAGGAAAGAATTCAGAAGTTTGAAGGGCTCGCTATGTCATTGCTGCCTGCTAACCAAGGGCAAGAATCAGGTCACACAATACCCTGACCAGGCAGCATCTGTTACAAGGTGAGGGACAGGTCTTCTGTAGTTCTGGAACCAGAACAGAAAAGCAAAAAAAAAAAAAAAAAAAACCTAAGAAAAGCTCTTCCTGGAAAAAAACATTAACTGGAAAATGTATAATTTTCTTGCTGGATTGCTCGGCTATTAGTGTAGTGTTTAAAAACCAAAATTCAACAGAGGAAATTTGAAGATCTAATTGGCTTTATTAAATGAGTCAGGAATTGGACAACATCCCATTTAACAACTAGAAGGGCTCTTGAGGCATTGTACAAAATGGAAGGGTTTATAGGCAGAAGGAGGGTGAGGCAAGAAGGTATTAATAAAAGAAAAAGAGTTATTTTGAGCCCGGGCAACTTCTCTTTTAGGGGCAAAGGTACCACAAGAATTTTATCATGAAGATTGCCGTCTTCTTCCTCTGCAGGGGATGGAGAGGGATCACATGACAGATTATCTCATTGGTGAGGACCAGAAAATTCCAGCTTGGTTGATTAAAATTACATTTCTGGGAAAGGCAGAAACTGCAGTTAGATCAGGTATTAAATCTAGGTTTTGTAACATGGGCTTTAGCATGAGTGATGCCATTTGGGGCCTATAGTTTTGTTTTTAACAGTAGCTTGGTGAAGACACATTGTGTGATGAGTAACTATTATGTAGTTTATTCTATTCGGGATGTATATTATTCTTAAATCATACTTTTGTGAGTTTTTAAACAAAATTCCAAGATAAAGTAATTCTAGAACCATAAAAGACACTCAGAGGCAAAAGTTAACACCAGAATTTAAACAAATTCTTTAATACCAACTACAAACAGAGAAATTAGAATAGACTGCTATTTATTTTTATCCAGTTCTGACCCAAAAAAGTAACAATTTGCTACTGACTGTCCTGTTGTAACATCAAACATGGATCATCAGGAAGCTTAGGAATCTAGAAGGAAAAAAAAAAAAAATGCAGAACCAGAAAGAGGTAGGGGAAGGTGACTTAGAATGGACATTGTAACAACAAACCTTGTCTAAATTTCCCCAAATAATCTGGTAAGAACTGGGTATCAGAGTTCCATCAGAAAAGCAAACACAGGAAAAGTGATCTGAATACTAATATATTATAGGAGTTAGACCTCAAGCCATTGCGAGCTGGTAGATCAATTTATGCAGCTCATTGTCTGTTGCTCCAGCTCTAGCTCAGCCAGACCAGCAGTTAGGAAATAAAGTGGAAAGGCTGAGACCTGCAGGGACAAATTGGAATCCTTGAGGAACACACAAGGACAAAGTGGAATTTATGGCTGTCTGCCACCACCTACAACCCTGATGGCATGATGGCTGCAGGACAGCAAGGCACCCTTTAACATGTCACTGCACTGTACTTGGCCTATAACTTAAAGGAGCAGGAGATGTAGTGGGAGCTGAAGAAACTGAGGGTCCCGTGTCACCCCACTCTATCAGTGTGAGCTAGGAGATCAGAAACAAGGTGAACAAACTTCCACAGTGTCTGGGGACCTACATCAATCTTTGGAACTTAAGATCTGCCCTCCACATCTTGCATAAAATGTCTTGTGGCCAATGCCCACAGGGAAGAGAATTCTGGAAACCACAGTTCCAGTTTAGGTAAGTAGACACAGGAATAATTTACCACAGATAATTAACAGTAAACAGTTACTTTAGTTATAAATAAGTATAATTTATAATTTGTTCCGAGTCATTTTGATTTATATTTGTAAACTACTTAAAAAGTAGTTTATTTCATAATGTGATAATAATACCAGGGGTGGAGTGTATGATAGCAAAGTATATGCTTAGGACATCAGCAATGTGGAGTGATCAAATTAATTATTTTGAACAAATCTGAAATAATTTGGTATTTCTAAAAATGTGACGAAATAAACATTTTGGATGTTGTCATTGTTATTTTATAGTTTGGTTTTGTTTTATGTTGAATTGTGTATTATTGAATGGGCAGTAAGTAAAGACATACCATAATATTATCAGTTCTTAAGATCTCCAAAAGGTTTAAACAGGCTTAAGTTCTACAAAGAATAGAGTTGTCAAAGAATAACCGGGTTGTTTACATAAAATCTCAAAATAAAACAAACCCTTTTAGGATCTAAAAAGTACATTTTTAACAGACTGAGTCCAATTAACTCTTGAAGTCACTTTCCTGGTAGTTAATCTGGGAATACCCAGCTAGCAACACTCATAAAATGAAGTCTCAGTAGGCTCCATTCTCTAGGTGTACTGAATTTTGTATGTAATAGAACTTGTGATTTACTTTATGTTACCAGTCAGGAACTAAACATAGCAAGACCAACCTTCTTAGAAAATGCAAAGTCTATTGATATCTTTCAATTTATGAATAAATAAAACCAAGTGGTAAAATGCCATCTCTCACAATTGCATTCAGGCCCCAAAATTCAACTGTGAAAATTTAAACAGATTCCAAATCCCTCGTATATATTCCCCCTTCTTATATGTTGTGTATCCTCACAGAAACGGTTGATAATTCTATATAAATAAACTGAAAGAGCTCCTGACTAAGGTTGTCAGACAAAATACAGGACCAACAAGTTCAATTTAAATTTCAGATATACAATACTTTTTTTTAGTATAAGTACTATATGGGACATAGTTAATACTAAAAAAAAAAAAAAAAAAAGTATATCTGTTATCGGAAATTCAAATTGAACTGGGTGCCCTGTATTTTTATTTGATTTATCTGGCAACTCTATCCTAAGCATATGGTATATGCTTAGTATACCATACCAAAATTAGTATAACAAATGTTCACTTGAATTGTATGAATGATTCGCCCATGGGAATATCAGAATAGCTGTCAGAAGGCTAGAAAGAAACCTTCTTGGAGATCATGTGGAAGTTTTCATGATGAGGAGGAAGTCTCGTGCCTCCTTCTCCCCATCTCCACTCCACACCAGGGAACATGTTATCCTCCAGCCATTTTAGCCTGAGGCGCCTGCCTGAGTCACTAAAAATGAATTAAATTGGCTGTGTATCTCCCCCATTCCCCAAGGGAGTATTTATCATTGCTGTCATCCTCCTCTTTCCTCTCAATGCTTCTTGGTAACAATCACAGCTGCTAATGTCAAAAAGGAACAAAAAAGGGCTTCCCTGGTGGCGCAGTGGTTGAGAGTCCGCCTGTCAATGCAGGGGACGCGGGTTCGTGCCCCTGCCGAGAAGATCCCACATGCCGCGGAGCGGCTGGGCCTGTAAGCCATGGCCACTGAGCCTGCGTGTCCGGAGCCTGTGCTCCGTAACGCGTATGGCAAAAAAAAAAAAAAAAAAAAAAAAAAAAAGAGGAACAAAAAAGATTCTGTTGTCATAAAAGTGCTTCTAACATTTTTTTTATTATACACCGTGGTGATATAACTAGCTTAAAAAGTAATCTTTCAAACCATCATGAGAGGAAGGAAGGGCTGTTGAAACCACAAAAAAACAAAAACAGAATGTTAAAACTGCAACTGATCCCATTCTGATTCTTTCAACAGCTTCTTTCCTCTTTCAAGTTCTGAGCTTAACATTTAAAGAAGTATTGGGGAGAGGAGTGGACAAAGGCTTAAGACAAAGAAAGTCTAAATCCACAAAACAGATGAATAAAAAGCAAGAAACAAAAAAACATCAGTCAAACAAATTAGTTGCTTTTAAGCACTGTCCCCTCTCCATGCCCTATAAAAAAAAATCATAAAATATATAAAACAAAAGTTATCTGTATTATTGCAAAGGTTTATTGTCAGTGTTTTTTTAGTGATTTTTCCAACTAACAATTGTATTGACACCAATAGTTTTAATAATAGCAAGATGATACTAGGAGATTTTAGGATAAAATAAGAATAGTGTAGCTCTTAGGAGAATAGCTTTTATAATTAGATAGCTTGAAATCAAATACGGATTCTGCTTCTTTCTAGCTAGAGGATGATCAGATAAAGCTACTTAACCTTCTGAAGTTCTAGTTTGGTTTCCATTTGTAAACTGGTGTTATTAATGGCACCTCTTTTACAGGGGTCTGTGTAATGATTAGGTGAGACAATGTGTGCAAAGTTCTTGGAATAGGGCCCACCAAATAATTTGCTCTAAAATAATTACTGCTTATGATACAGCTCATTATTTCCTAATAATTTTATTTCATAAATTGTCACAAAGAAGCACATGAAGTTCTGTTTTGAGCCTGGTAAGGAATATTAAAGGAACATTGAACTTAAGGGACAGGAGCACACAGAGGAAAAAGATGGGTTCATTCATTCATTTATTCAGCAAAATGATACTGAGTACCTACCATGGGGTAGGATACTAAGTTTACAAAGCTGAATAAAACATTCCCTTTCCTCAAAGACCACACAATCTAATGAGGGAAGCAGCTAGGGTGCAAGACATTTCTAGTGTGCTGAGTGCAGTGATGCAAATACTCATAGGGAGAGAGGCACCTACTTAAGGCTGGGGATGAACAGAGAAGGGGGCATCCTTGAGGACATATGTTTTTGTTCAGTCTTGAAAGATGTACATAAATGAATCAGATAAAGAAAGGAGGATAATTTAAAAGTGGATTTTTACAACATAACCACCGCTTGGAGGTTCACTGTAGCATAGTACAGGATCTCCAAGAGCCACAGGGAGCTACAGTGTAAAGTTTAATACAGGAGTGTCAGGATACTAATCTACAGTGGAAGCCACAGCCAGAGTGTGGAAGGTCTCATACAGCAGAGTTAGGTGTTTAGATTTTATCATGAAAGCAGTAAGGGACTATGGGAGGATTTTAATCAAGGGAGAGATATAATCAGATTTTTCCTATTTAAAAGACCACTCTAGAAGCATGAAAAAATTATACTGGAGGGAAATGTGTATAGAAGGAATAGATCACATCTGTTGCAGTAATCAAGGTGAGATTTTGATTAAGAAAATGGAAATTGATGTAGAAATAGAGAGGAAGGAAAGGAATCAAGAAATGTTTAGGAGTAGAACTGGAAGGTTTGGAGTGTAAGGATTGTGGAAAAGGAATAATCAACAGTGACTCCCAGTATCTGCTTTAGGACAACAGGTTAGAGTATGGGGGCTGGAAAAGGGGCAAGAAATCAAGTTTCTTTAAGCCATTAAGTAATTGACTACATCAGCCAGGGAACCTAATTGTGAATCATTTAACTGATGTTAGAACAACACTATTTTAATGTGTCTTTACATGTTAGGCTTTTAATTTTTTTCCAGAAATCTACAAGTAGTGTATTCTGGTTTTAAAGTTCTTGGCAAATACACTGCTTATATTCAACTGGCCCTTTTTCATTTCTAAGGAGAGTTTCAAGTGAAAATATGTTCTTGCCTGTAATAAAGAGAAGAAAGCTTTCAGGGGAAGGAGACCCTTGTTAAATTTTGCCTTTTGTAGACAGCAAGGCATACGCCATAAACCTACACATAGATGGAGCTACTCAAAAGAGAGAAATGCCCATATATTTCTAAAGCTTTTCACCCAAAAATGAAATGAAAGCAAGAGTCCTAGTAAAATTAGATTTAAATATGGAAATGGGGTCAAAACATACATGTGAAGAGAAAGCTGCACAGGAGGGAAGCAATAGTAGAAAACATAAAATATAAATGAAATCTAATGAGTCTCCAAATGATTAAACTTAGGAGAGTCTTTTTCTCTGGGAAGTCTAACACTTACCATACCACATAAGTTTTATAATAACATCAACATTCCTTATTAGAATAAGGATTTTTATGAGACACTGGTAGAGTATATTGGAATGGCAGATTAATGTGAAGTCCCAGTTTTCAGTAGCTTATAACTTTGGCAGTACATTTAATTTCAAATGGAACTTGGCATGATTTTACTATGTCAGACTTTAGTCCTTGCCAAGTTTGACAAACATCCAGTTCAGCTGTTTTGGGCTAATGTGAACGCCAAAGTAAAGACCTTTTTTTTTTTTTTTTTGCGTTCAATTCAACAACATTTTTCATTATAAAAAGCAAAAATGAGTAAATGAGTGTTTATTGTCAGGCTCCTTAATTAATGTAAAACAATCCTCACACAAAGCAGAAATGCAAAGTGATTCAGTGAGCAAAGTAATGGACTGGGGACTCCACAGAAATAATTCCAGTTTTGCTACCAAGTCACTATATAAACTTGGAAAAGTAACCTTGCCTCTTTATGGCTCAGCTTATTCAACAGTAAAATTAGGAGATTAATACAAACCTGCATAATCATAATGAAAATGACAGTAAAGCAGTTTTCAAATTTGAACATATAATAACTTATCTTTTCAATATCCTTTCACTATAGGGATTTTTATGGAGAGAAATTTTGGCATGCAATGATGACCTATCTAAAGGTGTATAAAAGGTTAATCTACTAATATATAAACTATACCATGGGAATTAATTAGGATCTTTGGAAAGCTATGTTTTTTTCTTTTGAGTCACTGGATATCATTTAGTGAATTAATGATTTGCTGCACTAATTTGGAAATTACTGCTTCATTACATAAAACAATGCCCAGGTGGCTTGAAGAGGTTAGTGCAGTGTACTCCGAAAAACAACTCATTTTCTGGTAAAGATAGTTCATGCAGTAGACAAAAAAAAACAACTAGCTTGAGAAGTTAGTGAAAAGGACATAGTCTCTTTCTATGTGTAATGAGTGAAATCACTATTTTCTTGGTCACATTAAGGATTAGTAAGCTCTTTTAAATGGTACAGTCGACAGAATGACAGCTTGAATTGCCTCTTAGGTCAACCCAAAACACCAGAGTAATCCAATAACTTTAATTCCATAGATGTAGCAAAAGATTGTATCCAACAAAGTTTCAGTCATGTTTGGATTGCATAGGGCCACACACACTGAAGAAAAAGACATTTAATTACATAATTACCTACAAATGTCTAGGTATTCACTATCATGTAAGAATAAACATGGAGAGTGACATCATCAAGATGGCAGAGGAGGAGACCCTAGCCTCCATCTCCCAACAGAGATCAATAATTAGAAATTAGGCAACTATGCACAAACAAAAACAGCTCTGGGAGAGCTCTGGAGTCCATGTAAGAAACTTCAGCATTTCAGTGGTTCAAAAAACTTGAGGATAACTGCACAAAATAAGAAGGAAAAACAGCTTCATTTTGCCTGCATCATCCCATCTCCCAAGCTGGCATTGCTCAGTGCCAAGAGGGAACAACGCAGCTAGAAACAGTTCTCCTCATAGAGTAAGGAAGAATGGGCTGAGTGACCAGCTGCCCCAGCCTGTTGGAGCACCACAGAAAGGTCCTGCTTTCGTTTCACCCAACCAAGTGGATCAACAAAGCTGTGATATATAGTGATGGGAACAAAAAAGGAAAGCGGGGGCTACCAATATCAGCAATGGAGTGTAAGCAAACACAGTTCCCAGTGACCTTGTTTATGATCTCAGCACCTTTACCACTGAAGAAACTGATGGCCAGAACAAATGCCATGAACCCTGCAGATTTTGCCAGTTTTTTGCCCCACAGGTTATTCGTGTTCCCTGACGCCAGCAGCCTGATTCCCTCCCTGCTTCCTTGCCCTCCTGACCCTGCCAGAGCCCAGGAACTATACTAGCAGCTGTCCCAGGCCTCTGCAGCTGCACGAGTGCAGGATGCCAGTCTAGATCCCCACAGTTGACCCCCCCACTGCCATGCAGGCATGCAGAACTAGCCCTTCCAGCTGTGCACTTGCACACTGTTGGACTTAGGCCCATCACCAGCCTCCACTCTCATGCACTTGTGGCAAGACCTAGCAGTGCCAGTAGTTTATGCTGACAGCCAGGGCCCCTACAGCAGTGAGTGAACCCACAGCTGGCACCAGCCTTTGCTGTTTGCTCTGGCCCCCAACACTACATGTGTATTTGCAATCAGCCTCTACCGCTACACAGGCACTTGCAGCTGGTTTCTGCAGCTGAGTGTATGCACACCACTGGCTCCAGCCACTAACGTGGTCTTCCCTGGTCCCTAGAACTCTAACAGCCTGTATAGTATCTTCAGATGCCCTGCAGCACTCACCAAGGACCAGGCAGTAGTAGATATTGTGGACCCCAATGCTCTAAGCCAATGAGCCACAACACCTGGTGCTATCACATGCTCCCACACTTGATGCCCTGCACCACTAGACTCAGGGGTCATACTATGCACCGGCATGCCCCCACCCACAGGTGAAAGTATTCCTTTATGGAAATCAGTCTGTAGGGTCTGTAGGAGGTGACTGCTTCTTCAAATGTGCAGACACCTACACAAGGCTAGAGGGATCATGAAGAATCAGAGAAACATGACTAACCAAGGAAATACAGTAAACCTCCAGTAACTGGCTCCAAAGAAATGGAGATTCAAAAATTGCCTGACAAAAAATTCCAAATAATTGTTCAAAAGATGCTCAGAAAGCTACAAAAGAACACCAATAAATAATTGAACAATAACAAGGAAACAGTACAAAAACAAAATGAGAAGTTCAACAAAGAGATAAGAAAGTATGAAAGAACCAAACAGAAATTTTGGAACTGAAAAATACAACTGAAGTGAAGAATTCAGTAAAAAGCTTCAATATCAGACTGGACTAAGCTGAAGAAAGTATCAGTGAACTTGAAGACAGATGATATGAAAGGTCAGAGGAACAAAAATATAAAAGAATAAAAAGTAATGAAGCAAGGCTACAAGTCTTATGCAACACCATTAAAAAGAAAAAAAAAAAATGTGTCACTGGATTCTGAGGGAGAAAGAGGTAAAAAGCTTATTTAAAGAAATAATGGCTGAGAACTTCCAAAACCTAGGGAAAGATTTGGACATCCAAGTTCATCAAGTTAATACATCACCCCAAGATTACAATCAAAAATTGTTTTCTCCAAGACACATTATAACAAAACTGTCTGAAATCAAAGACCAAAAGAATTCTAATGCAGCAAAAGAAAAAAAAAAAGTCTCTAATACAAGGGAACCCCCATAAAGCTATCAGTGGATTTCTCAGTAGAGACCTTGGCAGGCCAGGAGAGAATGGGATGATATATTCAGAGTGCTGAAGAAAGAAACTGCCAACCAAGAATATTTCACCCAGCAAAGTTGCCGTTTAAAAATGAAGGCAAGATAAAGACTTTCCCAAACAAACAGAAGCTGAGGAAATCCATTACCATCAGACCATCTCTATAAGAAATGCTGAAAAAGGGTTCTTAAAGCTGAAATAAAAGGATGCTAACTAGTAACATGAAAACATATGAACATTAACAGCACACTGGTAAAGTCAAGTATATAGTCAGATCACAATACTCTAATACTGTAATACGGTGGTGTGTTAATGATGGTGTGTTAATGGTGGTGTTTTCTAGTATAAAAGTTAAAGGACAAGAATATTAAAAGTAAGTATAGCTACAATAATTTTTTAATGAATACACAATTCAAAAAGTTGCAAAGTATGACATCGAATACTTATAAATATACGGGAAGAAAATTAAAAGGTAGAGTTTTTGTATGCAATTGAAGCTAAATTGTTATCAGCTTTAAAAGACTGTTACTTCCATAAGATATTTCAAGTAAGTTTCAGGGTTACCACAAAATTAAAGCCTTCAGTAGATACACACAAACAGAAGGGAATCAAAGTATACTACTAAGAAAAGTCATCATTTACAAAGGATTACAGCAAGAGAGGAAGAAAGGAGCCACAAAACAGCCAGAAAACAATTAACAAGATGGTAGCTGTAAGTCTCTACCTATCAATAATTACTTTAAATGTAAATGAATTAAGTGATCCAACCAAAAGGGATAGAAGGACTGGATGGAAAAAAGAAAAAGCCCAACATAATGCTGCCTACAAGTACTCGCTTCAGCTTCAGCTTCAAAGACACACAGAGGATCAAAGTGAATGGGTAGAAAAAGAAATTTATGCAAATGGAAACCAAAAGAGAGCAGGAGTAGCTATACTTACATCAAACAAAACACACTTTAATTCAAAACCTGTAACAAGAAGGTTATTCTATAATTGTAAAGGGGTCAATTCACTAAAAGGATGTAACAATTGTAAATATATATGCACCTAGCATCCTAACATTAGAGCACTAAATATATTAAGCACTAATAACAGATTTGAAGGATGTAACAGACAAAAATACAGTAATATAGGAGACTTCAATACCCACTTTTAACAATGTATAGATATTCAGACAGAAAATCTATAAAGCAACATTGAACTTGCACTATACTTTAGATCAAATTTGACTGAGAGACATATACAGAATATTCCATCCAACAGGAGTAGAATACATGGAACACTCTTCAGATAGAACATATCTTTGGTCACAAAAAAAGCCTCAGCAAATTTTAAAAGACTGAAATTTTACCAAGTATCTTTTCCAACCACAATAGTATGAAATTAGAAATAAATAACAAAAGGAAAACTGGAAAATTCACAAGTATGTGAAGATTAAACACTACACTCTTGAACAGCAAATGGGTCAAAGAAGAAATCAAAAGGGAAATTAAAACATATATTGAAACAAACAAAAATGGAAACACAACATACCAAAACTTATGAGATTCAGCAAAGCACTGTGAAGAGGAGAGTCTGTAGTGATAAATGGCTACATTAAGAAAAATGAAATATATCAAATAAACAACCTAACTTTCACCTCAAGAAACAAGAATAAACTAAGCTCAAAGTTAGAAGAAGGAAAGAAATAATTAAGATCAGAGCAGAAATAAAATAGCAGAAAAAAACAGAAAAGGTCAACAAAACTAAGAGCTGGGATTTTGAAAAGATAAACAAAATTGACAAACCCAGGGCTTTCCTGGTGGCATGGTGGTTAAGAATCCACCTGCCAGTGCAGGGGACACGGGGTTCAAACCCTGGTCTGGGAAGATCCCACATGCCATGGAGCAACTAAGCCCATGCACCACAACTACTGAGCCTGTGCTCTAGAGCCCACGAGCCACAACTACTGAGCCCACGTGCCACAACTACTGAAGCCTGTGTGCCTAGAGCTCGTGCCCCGCAACAAGCCACCGCAATGACAAGCCTGTGCACTGCAATGAAAACTAGCCCCTGCTCGCCACAACTAGAGAAAGCCCGCATGCAGCAATGAAGACCCAACGCAGCCAAAAATAAATAAATAAATAAAATAAATTTATAAAAATTGACAAACCTTTATCAAGACTTACCAAGAAAAAAAGAGAGAGGACTCAAATGAAATTACAAATAATAAAGGACACATTACAACTGATAGCACAGAAATACAAAGAATCACACATGACTACTGTGAACAATTAAACACCAAAAAACTGAGCAGACTAGAAGAAATGGATAAACTCCTAGAAACATACAACCTACCAAAACTGAATCATGAAGGAATAGAAAATATGAGCAAACCAATAACAAGAAAGGAAACTGTATCAGTAATCAAAAACTTCCCAACAAAGAAAAGTTCAGGACCAGATGGCTTCATAGGTGAATTCTACCAAATATTTAAAGTAGAATTAATGCCAATTCTTGACAAACTTTTCCAAAAAAATTAAAGAGGATGGAATCCTTCCAAACTCCTTTTATTAGGCTAGCATTACCCTGATACCAAAGCCAGATAGGAGAACATAAAAAGAAAACTATAAACCAATAACCCTGATAAATACAGATGTAAAAATTCTCAACAAAATATTAGCAAATTCAACAACACATTAAAAGGATCATTCACCATGACCACATGGGATTTATCACTGAGATGCAAGGATGATTCAACATATATAAATTAATACATATGTTATACCACATTAATAGAATGAAAAACAAAAATCATATAATCGTCTCAGTAGATTCAGAAAAACACCATTTGACAAAAATATAACATCCTTTCATGATAAAAACTCTCAAGAAATTGGGTATAGAAGCAACATATCTCAACATAATAAAGGCCTTGCAGAAATTAAAAAAAGAAACAAAATGAATGACCTTGATGTTTACTGTTTCAACTTTAAATATTAGCCAGAGAGAAATTATTGGCCTTAAGGATAAATGTTAAATGGAGATAGTTTCTTTTCAAGCATTATAGAGGCTGTGAATTGTCCCATATAAAATATAATGAATGTGTAATATTTACATTATTAAAGTAAGGGAGGAAAACAAATCAGCAAAGCATAAATTAAACTTAAAATATAATCATATTAATAAAAAAGTACATTAAACTCCTAGAGTTTGTAATCTAACAACAAAGCATTTTTACATATTTTTATACTTCTTTCTATTCCAAGAACAGAGTCAGCACCCTAAAACAATACAAAAGCCCTCAGACAAATCTTTTAGATTCTCATTAAATTTTGGACTCAACGTATTGCTACAACACTTTGCTGTTTATCTCTTAATCCATTATTGTTTAATAATCTTTCTTCACAGATGGTAACATGCAAATTATATTTTCCCAATGTAAATAGTGCTGGGAATGCAGATTTAAACCTGAATAAATCAGATTTGTTTTAGATGGCAATGACAACGAAGAGAAGGACACATGGAGATGCCAAACAAACTTCTTGTTTCATTCCACTCCTTATGGCCTTTTGGTTCCTAAGCAGGTGGGAAATCATCCAAACAGACTGTATCTCAGTATTAACTCAATCTTATCAACTGTTTACATTGAATTAAGAGTGGGTACTTGTCAATTCACATAATTACTTTAAGATGTCTATGCCTGCATCACTGTAAGTCAAAGGAAAACTGTCTGAACTTTGGCACAGTTATATGCTGTATTCAACAAAATCCCTCTTAATGAACGATTAGCTCCTTTCCACTCTCAGGTGACACAGGTAACTCCCTTCCCATCATAATCTGGAATTCCTCCTCCTGAGTTATAGTACTATCAAAGAAAGCTATTCTCATTTAATTCAGTGATCACATCCAAATTATGCACATAATGGAAGGCTAGGATGCTAAGTACCTATTTAAAAAATTAAGAGGTAAGAGGAGGTTTTGGCAAACTCTTAGAACTAATGCTGCTATAAAAAAAAAATATATGTAGTTCCTAAAGCAGTTACTGTGTAAATATCCTAAACAGTATTGAAAAAAAAGAATAGACTTGGCACTTCAACCCACATTTCCACTCAACCGACTCTTTCAAATATGGTCTGGGCTTAATGAACATTGGCAGGTGATTTTAAAGCTGATTTGGAAGCATGTTATGAGTTAGAAGCAGAAAACTATCTCCCCTTAATTTCCCAAACATATTTTCAGCATAATGACTGAGGTACTTTTTCTCCATATTATTTTTGGTGTTCAAGGAACATAAGATAAATATAATCAGAAAGAGACCCAGATAAAATATTTGACGGTGGTTTTCCAGACAGTTTTAAATGCAAAGAACCTATTTTCTACAGAATCAGCAGATGTCAAATCAGGAAAACACCAGCAATAGATCTTCAATAATTCCAGTTAGATGGACCTAGGCAGGATAAGACAAGCAGGTATGAAGACTCAAAAATTAGAGAAACAGGCAAAAAATTGCTCAGGTCTGCAGGAGCTATAACCTAAGCAAATAATTATTATCAAACATGCAGAATGGCAGAAATCAAAGAGAGAACAACTGCATAAACACAGAACAGAGGAAAAAGAGATTTGATGTTAGATCAACATTCAAAGCCATGATGCTAAAACCTGTCATCAATTTAGTACATTTGGCAGGAAAGGGTGGTCATTTGAAAGGTACCAATTCTCAGACTTTACCACTGTAGATTTTGATTAATTGTTCTACAGTAGTATTGGATTTCGGTATTTTTTTAAGCTCCCTGGGTGATTTTAAATTGCAGCCAGGGTTAAGAAGCACTTGTCTAAAAGAAGATACATAACAAGAAAACGTGAAGCACAGAAAAAGCCAAAACTGTTTACAGATTGGTTATGGCTTTTTATATAAAAGGACATTGATAGATCCTTACTAAAAAATATACGATCTTTTGTGGCAATCCAACTTATTGGAATCTGTGATACTGTGATTTTTTTAGGACTTCATCCCTATTTCTGGTACAGAGCTCCTAAAACCCTTGGAATTTCCTAAGTGATGAGAGAGATTAAGATATCTTTTTTATTTATAACAAGCCCCTTTCAACCACAGGAGTTTATTGTTAACATTTGGGAAGCCCTTAAAGATGGAGGCTGAAGGCCAGTTGCCAGGGTAATAAGCCCTGTGACAGAATTTTCAGCCCTGCTCCACTCCCACCAGGTCTCTGGGGAAAGGAGAGGGACTAGGGGGTTCAATGAATCAATGACCAGTAACTTAACTAATCATTTCTATGTAATGACACTTCCATAAAACCCCAAAAGAAGGGGGTTTAGAGAGCTTTGGGGTTGGCCATGTGAGAGTAACCAGATCAGGCCCAAGAAGGAATCGATCATGCTAAGAGTGCATCAGCACACCAAAACTCAGAACTAAGTTTCTATGCTGGGCTCTCCCAGAAAAGGAAGACCTTGTTCAACCAATCAGCACTTGCCTGCTCAGCACAAATTACCTGACTCAGAGCCAAGACTTCCTTTTGCTCCAAGGAAAGTAACCCTGTTTTAACCCAATCAGCAAATGCCAGTATAACATCCTTGTTCCTGCTCACTTTGGTCAATAAAAATCTCTCACTTTGTATAGCTTTTTGGATCTCCTTTCTCTCTGCTAGTTTGGATGCTGCCTGATTCATGAATTGCTGAATAAAGGCCTATTACATCAGCAAATTGTCTGTGGAAAATTTTCTTTTAACAGTGAACATGTGGAAGTGCTGAAGAGGGCATGGAAGCTCCGTGCCCCTTCCCCATACCTTGCCCTATGCATTTCTTCCATCTGGCTGTTTCTGAGTTAAATCCTTTTATAATAAACCAGTAATCTAATAAATAAACGGTTTTCCTGAGTTCTGTGAGCAAAGTAATTAAACACAAGGAGGGGTTGTGGGAACCTCCAATTTGTAGCCAGTTGGTACCAAGTACAGGTAACAACCTGGTCTTTTGATTGGCATCTGAAGTGGGAGGGATCAGGCTAGTGGGACTGAGCTTTTAACCTGTGGGATCTGACACTACGGTGTCAGAACCAAATTACAGGATACTCAGCTGGTTTCCAGAGAGTTGGATAATTTCTTGGTAGGGGCGAAAACCCACACACTTCTGGTCACAGAAGTGTCAGAAGTTAAGTTCTGAGAGTAGAGGACAAACACAGAAGCGTTTATCCTTTACAGGGGTCTCCAAAACTATATCCTTTCTCTTTTTCCCCTAGTTGCCACACCCCAGGTGTGGCAGGATGCACAGAATCAAACTTGAAGTCCTCTTAAAGAGAGCTGTTGACCAGTAATTGTGACTTTTCAGTTCCTTATGGAACCATTGAGTTTTTCCAGTATTTCAGCTATACCCATACTCTAAGGCTACACAAAATAAATCTAATGTTTACCAATGAGATCAAATTTATACATGGTAAAAGTCACGGATCTTAATTCCACAGTTCAGAGAGATCTGATAGATGTATACACCAATAATCACCAACACAATCAATATGCAGCACATTTCCATAATCTCAGATTTCACCACCTTCCATTCAATCAACCTGCTCCATGGACAACTCACTTATTTCTGTCACCATAGATTAACTTTGCTTGTTCTCAAACAAGAAACCTATAATATATACTCTAGATGTCTGGATTCTTTCATTAACTTTCATGTTTTTAAAAATCATCTTTGTTGCTGTGTGTATCAGCAGTTCATTCTTTCTGTAACTAAGCAGTATTCTATTGTATACGTACATCACAGTTTATCCATTCTTTTCTTGATGGACCTTTGACAATTTTTGGCTGTTATGAACAAAGCTGGTATAAACCTTCTTCGATAAGTCATTTTGTGGGCTTATGCTCAATGTTCACTTGGGTAAAATGAAAAGGAATTAAACTACTGAGCATAGGTAGGTGAATATTTAACTAAATAAGAAATTTCCAAAAAGCTTTCCAAAGGAATTTACCACTTTATACCCCAGCAATGGCAGAGAAATGTCTCAGTTGCTCCACAACATCACCAACATTTGCTGCTATCAGTCTTTTTAATTTTAGCCATTCTTGTCAGTGAAAATAGTTTTTCACTGGTTTTAATTTGCTGTCCTTTTTGACCAATGATGAAGAGCAGAGCTTCTAAAAATGTGATTCCTGGACTAGCAATATCAGCATCATTAAGAAACACGTTAGAAATACAAAATTTATACTCCCTCCCAGACTTAATGTATCCAGAGCTTCCCTGGTGGCGCAGTGGTTGAAAGTCTGCCTGCCGATGCAAGGGACACGGGTTCGTGCCCCAGTCCAGGAAGATCCCACATGCCACGGAGCGGCTGGGCCCGTGAGCCATCGCCGCTGAGCCTGCGCGTCCGGAGCCTGTGCTCCGCAACGGGAGAGGCCACAACAGTGAGAGGCCTGCGTACCGCAAAAAAAAAAAATAAATAAAAATAAAAAAATAAAATTATCATACTGTAAATAACAGAACCAGAATTTGATCCCCAAATGTCTTACTCTCTATTATAGCAAACTGTCCATTAGGAGATAGTGCTGGATAGCAAAACCAGAAACTGCCCCTCTACCACCACCAAACACACTCACCTGTAGGACCAGCCACATAACTTACACAGCTCAGTATTAAATGAAATGAGGCGCGTCCGGAGCCTGTGCTCCACAACGGGAGAGGCCACAGCAGTGAGAGGTCCGCGTACCGCAAAAAAAAAAAAAAAACCTCTCCTTGATAGAGATGGTCAAAATTTACATGTAAGCCTACTCCCATTATCAAATTCCATTCTCTCTGATACTCATAACCTCTCCCTAGCCCTTACTCTACCCTGGAGGTGGAGAAAGAAAAATACACAAATCAAACTCCTTTATAAGCTGGAGTCTAAAATAATTAGCAAAATCAAAGTCTCCTTCCCCCATGAGTTAAATCTCCAAAGAAATTAAAGCCAAAAATACCCTCTTCCATTTCACACTTTACTCAGTTTTAGCCAGAAGACTCTCAATGTTTATGTAGACTTGTTAGGCTATCTCTCACCGGAAAAAGATTTATTATGAAATTTTTATGGCCTCACAAAATGAATTAATTTCATGTCATGTTTCTGATGTACCTCACTTTTAAAGAACACTTAAAGATGACAGCATATGCAAAATTAATATAGAATTAGTCCAATATTCACCAAATTTAAAAGCAAGCCAACCCTTTTCCCAAAAGCAGTTCCTCAAGCAAAATTATGTTCCTATAATTTAGTACCTAGTGTTGCCAAAGAGCACAGTAGAAACTTGGTAGTTTCTGAGGGAAAGAGGCTTAGGAGCATAAAGTATCAGATCAAGCCCCTCCAGGATGTTTTCAGACTATGATACTTGTGAACATAAATTCAACTGGGAGAAATATCCTAGCAGAATTTTAATTCTGCCAATGTGCAAAACCATCTCTAGAAGGAAAAACCTAATTTTGCATAATGTCTTCTCCCTAAGTGATTGAATGTTGATGACTTCTTGCAAAGCTTAAAAATATAGAATCATGGCAGACCTTGTCATCAGGTCTTAGGACAGCTTCCCTATAAGCAGAGCCTGAGATGTGGATTCTTGCCCCAGGGATTGAGTTGAGGGTACGCTGTCTGGTAAAACCTGTAAGGGGATGGGAAAGTTGGGAAAGGAAGCTTTCTAGTTAGGAAGCTAGGAAAAGTTATGGGTTTAGCTGAAGTTTAGGCTTAGCTTGACCCAGTGGGGTGTCCTGGAGTGTAATGGCACTGAGGTACACCTGAGGGCTACAGCGGCAGATACTCTCAGGAGCAAGTGAATCTGGTAAAAGGGGTCTGGATGGGGCACCGAAAGCATCCATCTCAAATGCAAGTTAGAAGCTTAAAAGAACAGAGTTTCTGCTGATTAAAGCCATGTTCCATAAACAGCAATTATCCATGAAGCAGATCATCATTTTGATTTTGCAAATCTGTGGAAGCTATCACTGAACACCTTAAAAATTTGATAGCATATTTGGAATTTTATTTTCTATCAAATGAAGATACATGAATAGGAAATTAATGAATCCAGAATCCATTTCTTCTACCAGGAGATAATTGAAATATAACTGTAACTTTGCAGAATAAATTTTTGGACCTGGCTACTATGGAAGGATTGGAGATAAATTTTAAAAGTATAACATTACTTGCTTCTTCTTGAATAAAATTTAAAATGAATATCAAAGCTTGCTGAAATTGCTTTAAAATCTCTTCTTCTGTTCCTATTAATATACTTATGTATATTAAGTATATGTGAAACTGGTTTCTGCACTATGAGAATTGAAAGCAAGGAGAATGAAAAACAAAACATAGAACCAGTTTAGATATCATTGTCTCCGTAAGTATCATTCATTCAACCTATATTAGATAAGTTAACAAGCAAAAAGAAAAAGAAGTTCATTTGTAGCTATAAGACTTTAAAATATTGATATACATAGATTGGCTCCAAGAGTGATTTCAGGTGCTTAATACGTGAATCACTATTTCACATGTAAGTTTTGTTGATTCACAACTGAAGAACAACAAAGTTAGGACTATAGGAGAGATTTTCTATATTAATAACATATACAAATATTTTCAATGAATAATGCATTTAAATTTGTAATTATTTATTTTTCACTGTTTTATGCCTGCTCAGATTAGATTTATTGGGGTGCATATATACTTTTTTCTGTTGTAAAGAATAATAAAAATGTTGAGTCTTGTATTTTATATGAATTTTCATTCAATTTTTTTAAATAGTTTAATTTGTATTATATTTTACAAAACTGTCAGTCCAAGATGACTTTGTACTTAAAAAAAAAAAGAACAAAAGCAAAAAATACACTCTTTCACCAAAGCTAGTTTGAGAAGCACTGCTCAATAGGGTATGTGATAATCAGCTGCCTTGAAGCTAAAAAGCAACTCTTTGCTTCAGCTGTGCCTGTAAAGTTCAAGATCCAGCTGCAGCAGCTTGTACTCTGAAACTGTCCAAATCTGACAAAAAAACTATGCTTTTGCTTTAGGCCAGCACTAGGCTAAACTCCTCCCACCCTGGTAGTAAGCAGCCAGCTAAGATCCACCCACCACCACCAACAAGGAATGTACCTTTCCTGACGCCCCACTGACCTTCATGATTTAGCTGAAGCTTGCAAATCCTGGGGTCAGTACTGAGAACAGCATAACCTTTTCTGAGAAAGCTATTTTTTCTTTTACCTCTCATCTCAAAAGCCCACTCCTCACTCTAAACTGGTTATCCTATTTTTCTTTTTCTCTGAAAAAAATTAAAGGAATCAGGAAAGAACATCTTTATCTTTCCACCAAAAATCCACAAACCCACCTTTTTTTCTCTTCGAAAAGGATGAACTTTTTCTGAGGCCAACTCTCTTTGTATATAAAAAAATTCCACCCGTTTTCTCCTCTCAATCACATTTTGTTATAATGATGCCTTTGTCTCTTGGCTCTTCAGTTCTCCTCACTCTACTGGATCATTTACACATATGCTATCATGCTTCACTCCTTAATATGGCTCCGCTCTTCCTCTTCCTCCAGCTCAGCCCCCATTTCCCTGCTCCATCTTCTCTAAAACCAAATTAGATTCAGCTTTTCTCCCCACCATTCCAAAGTCACTGCCTCTGTTGATGGCCTTTATCTAACTAAATTCAATGCTTTACTCTTGGCTCTCATTCTATCTGACCTAGAAGACCACTGATTCCTTTTCTTGAAGCATTTTCTTTACTTGGAATTTAAAACTTGCCAATCTCTTAGTTTTCATTCTACCTCACTGACACCTCCTTTTTAAACTTCTTTGCCAGATTCTCCAGACATCTTTCTAAATGTTGGAATGCCCCAGAGTTCTGTCTTTGGCCCTTTTCTGTTCCCTAGCTGTGTACAATGCCTAAGTGAACTTAACTGGTCCTGTAACTTTAAATATCTTCCATTTCTTGATGGCTCCTTAATTTATACCACCAACAGTGGCATTACCCCTAAAATCCAGACTTGTACAGACAACAACTTAATTAACATCTCCACTTGAATGTCTTTTAACATCTCACACTTGATATGTGCAAATTGAACACCTGGATCCCAGTCTTCCAAATCACTTGATCTCAGCCAGCGTTTCTCATTTAATTAACTGGTGCTGCAATTCGCCCAGTGGTTCTGGCCAACAATTGTGGAGTTACATTTGATTGATCTCTTTCTCTCACAACCTAGTGAAGTGTAGGTAGAGGCCTTGAACATCACCTACAGGCCTGGATCATTAAAAACAGAAGCAGGATTTTCTACTCTCTTTCCTTCCCTATTGAGCCAAGCTGGAGGCACTGTATACTGAGGCCTTAGAGTGTCACAAAGACATTTGAAGGCAACTAGATCCATGAAAAACAACTTGGATGAAAACGTTCCATGCGGGTCATCCAATAAAACAAACATTAGCCTCTTGTGTGAAAGAGAAACGCACATGTATTGAGTTAAACTACTGAAATTTTGGAGTTCTTTGTTACAACAGTGGCCTGTTCTTACTAATACAGAAGTTCCAACCTAGAAGGATGGTATTACTTATCAACAAAACCAAAACTGATCATGTGCTGCTACTGATTTAGTGGTTAGGAAGCAGGAGGCAAAGGAACTTAAAAAAGCAACTTGAAGCCTGGTGAGTCATATTATTTTGTGGCAAAACATTTAGTAAACATTCACCTGCAGCAACTTGAAATGAGGACCACATATTTACTGAGCCAATAATTTTAAGGTAGTGCCTGGAAGGAGTCAGAGTGATACTATCCATAGGCTATTATGAGCTGCTTTTTAGAAGACATTACAAGAAAGGGAGATGCCAATTAAAAAAGCAGCTGATTTTCAGGGAGAGCGAAAAGGGAATGGAGAAAGTCCACCAATCAAGGGCATTATAGGTATGGAAAAGCTAATTGCTCTGGACCATAAATAGTAAGAGACAGAGCCAAAAAAAAAAACACTTGAGAAACAAAAGTCCAAGAAAGCTTTCAAATTAAACTAAGTGACTCAGTTTTGCAGGAAAAAAATCAGATTAAGAATATTACCAAAGACTCTTAGCGTCTGTAGCCTCAAGGTAGCTGTAGTTAATCAGAGAGCATGTGGATGGAGATAATAAAGGAAAAAGTCAAGCTTGGGAAATCCTTTTAGGTACATATTTGTGTTTATTGCCACATGGAACTGTCTAGAAGCAAACAGATAAAAACTTCCTAAGTTTTTGAGGAAATTGTATTGCCAAAGAAACTGCAAGCCTAGTCTAAAAATAGTCTATGACCGCTTGCTGTCTTAAACCCTCTACTGAAATAACCCAAGGGTATTTGATGAGTCTCTGACAAGAAGCAGTGCCACAGCTATATTTCCCCAAAGAGGACATACTCTCTCTCACCCATATTAGCTTTGGCCATGGAGGATAACAGAAAAGTACTTTCTTTTTTTTTTTTTTTTCCGGAACGCGGGCCTCTCACTGTTGTGGCCTCTCCCGTTGCGGAGCACAGACTCCGGACACGCAGGCTCGGCGGCCATGGCTCACGGGCCCAGTCGCTCCGCGGCATGTGGGATCTTCCCGGACCGGGGCACGAACCTATGTCCCCTGCATTGGCAGGCAGACTCTCAACCACTGCGCCACCAGGGAAGCCCCAGAAAAGTACTTTCTAAAGAGCAGAGGAAGGAACCATGAAAAATTTTAAGGGAGTGTTATTAGAGAACAAAATCACAGTTAACAGGACCTTTTTCTTATCCCTAGTTAGGAGGTTTTCATAATGTGTGCCCAGTAGACTCTAGTAACTGCTATAGTCTAGGGTAGTGACTGCTCTGGATGGTCCATTCTGACCTTTCTGGGCAACTTTTATTGTAATTATCATGTCCTCACTTTATCATGATATACTGGGTATGGAGATGCATATAACTTTTAATAACATGTATTTTCAGTTCATACCACAAGCAACAGCTAGATCAGCCAGAAATAACTGCTCATCACCTGGAGCACATGGGCCAGCAATTGAATAGGGCTATTGGATAGGATTTTTCAATTACCTGACTTAGGAAGAAGGGGATGTGTCATAGGTACACAGGAGGAGTGCAACGGATATTTGGTGGCCAAACTGGCACATAGTGGCAGAGACTGGCAAGATGTTAAATCTTTTACCTCTTTTTTCCTGGGCACTTAGCTTGACTGTATATCACAGTTTTGCTTGCTGCAGTGATGAGATTGAGTTCTGACCAATGGAATAAAGGTGGAAGTAACACGTACCCTTCTAGGTCTGACTCAAAATATATATCCCAGGAGATCCCCTTTCTCTCTTTCTCTGTCAGGGGCTGCAAGCAAAGGGTTCTAAGGTTATTTGACAAAATCAAAAGATGGAAGGAACTTAAAGTACTTGACAAATAGAAACTGAAGACAATAAGCTCTTCATGTCCAGAAGATTTGCCTAATCAGAAACTGGGCTACTACTGGAATAAGAAATAAAGTGTTATTATGTTTGCCATTGAAATGCTGTATTTATTTGTTATGGCAGATAACTTTCTCCACTAATAGAGTAGGTATTATTACTTGTTATCATTACTTTATACTCCATTTATTATATTTTCAACCACCACTTGACTAGAAGTTACTTGAGGGCAAGACAGAGGCTTAGTACTTACTCTGATGACTCATTAAACTTTCTTCCAAAACACATTCACTGGGACCTAACCTCTTAAAGCAATGACATATTCTATACCCCATTATGCTGAAGGGGTAAGTTCAGAGGCATTAGAAGATTAAAATCTGATATGAGAGAACATTTATAGCTCTGCTTTATAGATTTTAGAAAGGTGCTAAAATCAGTATTTCCTGTCCTATATTTGGGCAAAATGTATTAGCTTTTGGTGTGATGGTGGCTGGGAAAAAAAAATCTCAAGATCAAGGTAGTGTCAGGTGAAACAGAGATAAAGTCAACTTCAGTTTATTTAATTGAAACCTTTAGCATAATTCTCAGTCCAAGAAGAAACAAAAATATTAAATCCTACTGATAAATCCTGAACTTAGCTGTTAAGACTAAAAATTAAATTAAATTCTGCAATGATATATTTATATCTACTGCAGCAATCCCTATTCTTATTTGTGCTACCACATGCATGACAAATTCCTCTGTCATATTCATTCATAAACATTTGTTAAATTATCTGATTCCTATTAAAGAAGCCAAATTGTAATTAACCTCTATGTTTAATGAACTTTCACATATTTTTTCAAACCTATGTACTCATTAAAATTTTGAATAATTTCTAATTTTGAAAATATCCTCTATAAAATCGTTTTTTGAAACAAGCTACATGTTTAGAACACTCAAATATTTTATATGAGAAAATCATGAATTTATTTCTGGTGATTTGCTATTAATGACGTATACTTTCACCTAACTGAGAAATCTGCCGAAAATAATATAAATTTTATTGTAGTGAAAATAGAAGGTTGAAAACAAATGAGAACTCCTGAGTCAATTATGATGAACTATATACTTTCTTTTCAGTGGGTTATAATTCTCCATTCAAATCAGAAGTGTAAGATGAAATAACTTTCAAATTCTTTTGCATCATTAATTCCATAAAGATGAGTTTTCGGGATAAAGAATACAAGTGACTTGTGGTTTTAAGTTTAGTGTGAAAGAGAAGTGTCTGTTAATCTAGTGGACAGATTTTGAAGGCAGCAGAGAGAGATACAGTCATGTGGTCACTGAACTGGCGACTATTGTGAAGAAGAGACCACATGGGCCACTTGAGATCATGGCATTCAGCCCACAGGTAATGTCTAATTCTCACCCAATTGGTTGGGAAGTGCTGAACTTCATTCCAAGAACAATTCCTTTAACTTCTCTGAGACCCTCTGAAAATTAGCTTGGAAACTGATCAAACCCTTATTCTAAAAAGTAGAAAATGAGTAAAAACTGTCAGTTACAAGGAAGTCAAGTGGAATTATGGGTACAAACTTTCTCTTAAGTATTGCTGAATCAATAAAGTCAGTATCTACTCTGGAAGTACACAGTGATTATGAGGATTTTGTACTACCCTACTGGTAGATAGTGTCATCCAAACCTGGAATCAAAAACTAAAATAAAAAAATGTCAGATGTTATTTAATCTAGCCAGGCACAGAGGGTGCTTAATCTCCTCATCAGGACTGGATTCAGAGTGTGGACGTGGTCAGTGATAAAGGTGCTAATGCCAAATGATCAGAGGAGAAAGCCAGGCTAGAATTTGTTCAGATGACCAGGCAACCAGACAGGGAAGCAGTAGGGAAGCGGGTGTCTGACAAGTCCTTTAGATCAAAATAGTACCTGGAGCTGAACATGGCAATCAATCTGGGGTAAAAACGAGATGCTGATAAAACACTAGCTGGGCATGATCAGAAACAACACTAGCCAAAACTCAACTCCTTGAGAGCAGGGCCCAATCCTGTTTCATCTTTACGGCCCCCATGCATTATAAATTGCCAATGTGCCTGTGAATGAGTTTTTAAAAAACTGTTATCTCAGGGGAAAGATGGACATAAGGAGCATTTGGGCTGGACTTTCATTGGCCATCTCACTCTGATGGTAAGTCCATTTTGATCTTCAAAAGAACTCTCCTGATAGCCGAATTCTGGTTTCAATGAAGTAAAATCTATATTTTAGATTCTCAGAAACCCAGTATTGGGCTTCCCTGGTGGCACGGTGGTTGATAGTCCGCCTGCCGATGCAGGGGACACGGGTTCGTGCCCCGGTCTGGGAGGATCCCACATGCCGCGGAGCGGCTAGGCCCGTGAGCCATGGCCGCTGAGCCTGCGCGTCCGGAGCCTGTGCTCCGCAACGGGAGAGGCCACAACAGTGAGAGGCCCGCGTAACACAAAAAAAAAAAAAAAAAAGAAACGCAGTATTTCCTTATCATGCAAAAATATATTTATCAAGAGTCAGAAGAAATGTTCATCTTTCAAGGAAAATTAAATTATGCCACGTAATTCTTTAAGGAGGAGACAAGGCCTGGGTAGTAATTACACAACAGATTTACAGAAAGCATGTTTCCACAACCACTGGCTTTCTGTCTCTCTCTCCCCCTCTCAGCTTGTGCCTATGTATGAATGTGTTTGCATTTTGCTGTTGTTGTACAAAGGGTAGGATGAGAAGATAAAGCAAACTACTAACTCAATTAAAAAAAAAATGATGTGTTTGTTCAGGAGAACAAGTTTGGATTATTGTCTGGAGGTTAATTTTCTTAAGAGAATGTACAAATAAATTACACTAACAGGGAGTTCGTCAAATGCATTTTTGTTGGTTTTTTTTGGCTAGGATTCCTGAAGGATATATCAGGTAGAGAACAAGTAAGGGAGATGAACTTTTAAAAATCTTCATGATACACACAAATTACCTGATTATATGTTTTCTGATGTAGCAGATTAAACATAATACTAAATATACTTAGTAAAATTTAAACTCATTTATAGACTAAAAATTACATCTACAAAAGCAAGCAAAATCCTTTCTATAATAAAATGTGTTCTTTGAAGAGTGAATTATGGGCATAAGATAGTAGCATATTACTATAAGATATAAGTTAAAAGGGAAAAGATATTAGTAAGTTGAATAAAGAATTATTAAATTTACATTGGAACCAACCATGCAGAAGACTGATATATAGTAGATGAATATCATCAAATTCATTATGAAGCCTAAAGATAAATCAGTCTATCTGACAATTATTACAAGGATTATTCTTCTGTCCCATGTGAACACATGTCATAATATTATTTAGTATCATCCTTTAAAAATACAAACTCTTACAAAAAAATCTGCCATGTTAATCTAGTTTTCTAAATGAACACTGTGCAGTAGTCAAAGAATATGTAATATTATGTATCACTTTCCAAAATCTTTTCAACCTAATGTCTAAGCCATATCTTCCTCAATTTTGATTAAAACTGAGAGAGCTTAAAGTTGCCTTTCATTTGTTCCTCACCTAGTTAAAATTGAGAAAAAAAAATTAGCAGGTAAATTAAAGTTTATAAAAGTCACAAATAGTTGCTGAGGTATCACCTTTTATTAGGAGCACTGAAATATGCATAGACATTTCTAAATCAGAGCTAACAAATTAAATTGCAAAGTTTAACTTAATATTGCCCAATTTTTGCACATTTACATGGAGAAACAGAATTCTCATCTTTTATTTGGAAAGGTACAGTTTGGATAAGTGTAGACAAAACATCTGAATGAAAAGTAAAAAAGAGTATGTCCAATCATCCATTTATTCTAGTTACATAAATCATAATATATCTGGAAGTTCAGATATTAACAAAAAAGCCAAGGTAGATATAAGAACAATCAAGATGTTTTATGCTAGCTGCATCAAACATTTGATTTTTAGATACCTAGATTTGTAAATTTCCAGGTGGAAGTTCTAAGTTTTATCCAAATACGTAGACATTAGTCCAAACTTATTAGTCCTAGGATTTCCCTGGTAGTCTAGTGGTTAAGACTCCACGCTCCCAATGCAGGGGGCCCGGGTTCGATCTCTGGTCAGAGAACTAGATCCCGCATGCCGCAACTAAAAGATCCCATGTGTCATAACTAGGACCTGGCACAGACAAATACATAAATAAATATTAAAAACAAAAAAACGTATTAGTCCTGAAAAACAGATAGCAAGGTAATCTATAAAGTCAGAAAATTTTCCTCCTGTTAGTGAAAGCTGCCTTACTATATAAAAGACACCTATAATCCTTTATATCTTTCTTTTAAAAAACATTCTGAATTTTTCATTTGTTTGCTGTTCATTAAACAAATTCCCTTGGCTTCCATATTATCCTCTCGTTTCTCGTCTACCATTTTCACTGTTTATTCTCAGGCATCTGCATTTCCTGTTTTTTCTCTGCTTGCTTAATTATTTTTTCAGCATTTTTCCCTTGGCCACATTGATATTTTTCTCACTCTGTGTCATTCAATCGGTCGCTCTCAATAAATACGTACATTTTGAAAATTGGTTGGGGCATTATTGGTTGTCTCAATAATAGAAAGAAGCATGTTTAATGGGCAGGGACCAGTTACGCTAAAGTCCTGCTGTCTATGGAGTATTCCTCGAAACAGGAAATGGCTCACAGCATGGAAGTAAACATGTTTAAATATTCTGCAGTGAGCATTTAACTCCAATTTCCATAAAATCCAGCTAATGTTTAACCTAGGCTACAATTGTAATTTCTTTTGTTTGGAACTTTAACAATCACCTGAAATACCTAAAGTCTCTTTCCTTTTCCTTTTTTTGCTCCCTGCAATGCAAGTCTGACACTAAATACACAGAGCTGGGTCAAACTTCACAAACTAAGAGCACAGTCCTCCATAAAACTGCCCTCACTTCAGACACAAGCCTGGAGCCTGCCCTTCTGACAAACGGGCATCAAACTTAGGGGTTCCACTACCCTGAGTTTCAATAATTCACTAGAAAGACTCACAGAACTCAGGAATGTGCTATACTTAAAATACAGTTTTTATTACATCAGAAAAGGAAACAAATCAGGACCAGACAAAGAAGAGATGCATAGGGCGAGGTCTGGGTGGGTCCCAACCGCTAATACATCACCATCCAGTTACACTGATGTGTAACAATACACACAGAGTGCTGTTAACTGGAAGCTCACCCAAGCCTCCCAGTCTAGAGTTTTATTGGGATTTCATTACACAGGCACACCTGATTGAATCATTGGCCTGTTAGTTAACTCTGTCTCCTGCCCCCTCCCTCCCTGAAGTCAGTCAGATATCAAGTGGCTCAAAAGCCTCTAATTAGGTTCGGTCTTTCTAATGTGGTCAGCCCTTATCCTGAGCCAGTCTCATTAACATAAACTCAGGACTGGTGTGAGGGCACTACCAGGCAAAACAAAGGCACTCCGATCATTCTTGAAATTCCAAGAATTTTGAGACTCCCTCCCAGAAACCAGGGGCAAAGGCTAGACAATTCTTTATTACACAACACTCCCTACTATCTTTCCTTATGTCAGACTCTCATCATCTTTCCAAAGTGTTGTTTTCATTTAAATTATGTTTCTACTTCCAACTTGGTTCTGCTTCAGATCTGTGCTCTGCAATCCTGCCAAAGTAATCTAGCTAAAATGCAATCTGCATGATGTCAGTCCTGTTTAAAGTCCTTTAACAGTGCCCTGAATTTAACAAAGAAATCTAGGTTCCTTAGTGCAGCATACAGCACTTTCTGAGAGCTTCACTGCCTAGTTCTCTAGTCTTACACATATCTCAAGTTACTTATTTTTCCATTTAAAAACCTCATCTAATTGTATATCTTACTAAAGTAACTGATATTATAAAGTAACTGATCTTGGGTGCCGTTGCTCACTCTATTTTCATTTTTAAAAGACCTTTCCCTCCCTCTACTAATTGTTTGCAAAATGCACTGTAAGACTCGTATTAGGTGAAATTAAATCTTTCTTGTTCTATCCATGTTGGGTGAGCTTCCATTTTTTTGCATTCTCCTGGCACTCTGTACATTTTTTTTGGAAAATCATTTATTTTCTTGTAAAAATTATTTATGCAAATGTCTACACTGAAAAACTGCCCTTGTGGGTTTGTTAAGAGGAACCCATATATTCAGGTGGCCATTATGGCTTCCAGCTTACATCATAGGTGGTCATGCCATGTGATTAAGCTCTGACTTCCAAGAAGTGTCCTCAGCACTGATCCTGTCCTCTACCTACTTTTCGCTTGCTAAAGTGAGAATATGCAGACTGGAACCAAATGGTACCATAAAGTGGAAGCCATGTGTAGAGAAAGGTGACATGACCAACAGAAGGAATTGTGTTCTGGATAATTACCATATTTATCATCTTTGGACTACCTTGATATATTTTTTCCCATAAATGGGAAATAAATGTCTATCTTTTTAAACAGCTATTATTTTGGTCACTCCAGCCAAATTCAATACTGATTGCTATTCTTCTCACAAAGTATAAGCTCTTACTATCTTCTCAATTACCAGGAACAAGAACAACAGCTAGAATACTATGTACTCAGTAATTGTTCACTGAATTGAAATAAAACATAGATGTAAAAGCAATTGATTTCTATTCATAAGGAGATAACGAAGCATTTGTCCAATAATTTATAATAGACTAAGTCCACTGAAATAGGTGTTTGGATAATGACAACTTTAGGTTTCAAATAAATAAAGTAAGTGCAGTAAAATAAGTGCATGAAATTGGCCAAATGAGTAAATATCTGTTAGATAAAAATTACACATTTTAGAAAGCTGACCAAGATACCCAAATGGCAAAATATATTATAAAAATAATAACATATTTATATATTTAAATATAAGTGGCTTATTTACTTTAGTATTGGAAAGCTTAAGGTAAAAATGATATTAATCAATATTCAAATTAATGGAAATATATTTTGGTTTATTTATTTTGTTTGCACTCAATGGGGTATGTCTTTGTCAATGTCAAATCCAATGTTTACCTCTTTTGGCTTCTGTTCTATCACTTCCTCCTGGTTTTCCTCTACTTTGCAGACTCTCTTCTCAGGCTTGTTTGCTGGTCATTCTGTTTTCTGCTCAGACTCCAAATGCTGGCATCCCCTAGGTCCTCTCTATAACCCCCCACATTCCCGGGAATCTCTCATGGGCCCACAGCTTTAGCTACCATTTATCTATAAATCTACATCTATCAAATCAATGTTTCCACCCTGGACCTCTCCCTGAAATTCCAGATTTGTCTATCCAAATTTCTTCTCCAATACCCAGAGTCATCTCAGACTTACCATGTTCAAAACAGAATTACTGAACTCCCACATAAGCTACCTTCCACAAACAAACCTGCTTTTATACTCATCTGTTTCTTTTCAGTATACATCCATTCAGTAGCTCATACCAAAATCTAGATCATGTTCCTGATGTGCTTTATTCATCATATCCATTTATACTTCATGCCAAATTTAACTCTAAAAAATATCTACATCTCTTGAATATACCCAGTTCTTTCCAACTAATCTACAATTATCCTAAATCAAACCAACCTCTCACTCACCTGGCCCATTACTACAGGCTCTTATGCGACCTCATCTTTTATTTTGTTCTAGGGCTCCTGGTCCTCCTTACAAACCATTCTCCACATATCAGCCAACATTATGGTTCTTAAGTGTATAAAAGAACATGCCATTTCTCTACTTAAAATCAGACATTTAATAAATGTTGCAAAAGAGTAAATCTGGGTGGGAAAATTCTAAGTGAATATAACTTAAGTGCAGAAGGTTTGGACTGGGTCAGATTTGAGCAAAATGATATTTTGGTATCACACAACTGCTCATTTCATGACGTACAACCATAGAAAAAGCATTGTATCTCTTTGAAATTGTGATCCTTATTGGGTATACATGATAGATATTCAAGAGATGATGTTGAATAAATGCACCAACATCACACTTACCAGAGCAAGAAGCCATTCATAGATCTCAAAGTGTAAAAGATTAAGTTGGCTATAAAAATCAATTATATTATAATGTCTCTTTCTCAATAATGTGGAACACAGTCTTATAAATAGAGTGATTATTCTATTCTTGATAAAAGGAAGATGAAAATTATAATACAGTTGAATTAAAAAACATTAAAAATTCCTTATATATCGTTCATATATATTTATAAAATATTATTTCAATACCAGCAGTAAAGTCTTATATCTTTTAAATCAGTGGAGTAAAGTTGGTGAATTGTGGTACATTATCACACACAAAAACAATCCATCAAATATAGGTTGTATCAACAGGACAATAATACTTTGATCATATGCTTACAATGCATGAAACTGGTGACTTGGTTTCTCATTTATTGCTTCCTTATTAGTTTAACCTGTTTCTCATTCAAATCTAGTAATAAAAATTATTCTACTTGGATTTTTTCTAATGAAAAATTGTAATAAATAAAAAGAATTTCTTAAATACAGAATAGAAATTTTACTTTCATTTTGTTTCATGTCAGAGATTGACTTCTCTAGAGGCAGTTATGTTTCTTCTTCCCAAATTATCAGGTTATCCCCTGAATAATCAAAGAATCTCAATAAACAAAGTTATCTAGCCCTCTATTTCTAGGTCAACTTCTTATTATTGAAAATTCTTTTTGTTCCCCATTATATTAGTTTCCATTTGCTACTGTAACATTGTATCACAGACTTAATGGTTTAGAACAACACAAATTTCTCATCTTGACATTCTAGAGCTCAGAAGATTAACTCTTATTGAGCTAAAAACAAGGTGTCAGCAGGGCAGCATTCCTTCTGGAAACAATAGCAAACAGTCTGTTTCCTTGCCTCTTCCTGCTCCAAGGACACCTGCTTCCCTTGGCTTATGTCCTCTTTCTTCCATCATCACAGCCAGTGCCATCCGGCCAAATGTTTCTCATGCTGCCACCTCCCTGTTCTCTCTTATGTCTCCCTCTTTCACTTTTAAGATCCTTTGTGATTATATTGAGCCTGCCTAGTCTGTTTGGGCTACTATAACAAAATGCCACAGACTGGGTAGCTTATAAACAACAGTAATTTATTTCTCACAGTTCTGGATGCTGCGAAGTCCAAGATCAAAGCTCTGGCAGTTTGCAATCTTTCACCGTAGCTTCACTTGGCAGAAGAGGCAAGGGAGTTCTCTTGGCCTCTTTGATAAGGGCACCAATCTCAATTATGAGGGCTCTGCCCTCATGCCTTAATCAGCTCCCAAAGGCCCCCCTTCAACACCATCACAATGAGCATTAGGATTCAACATATGAATTTGGGGGTGAGAGGCACATACATTCAGTCCATAGCAGGGTCCAACAGGATAATCCAAGATTACCTCCCTAACTTAAGTTCAGCTGAGTAGCAACCTGAATTCCATCTGCTACCTTAATTACCCTTTGCCATATAACCTAACATATTCACAGGTTCCTAGCATTGGAACTTGGACATCTTTGAGGAGCTGTTATTCTACCTACCAAAATCACCAACCGGTATACAACTACCACTGGGTTGTCAGGGGATAGAGAGAGATATTTTAGAACTTAATTAACCTTAAAAAGTATAAATGCCATGTTGAAAATTAATTTTCCCTCTCCCAGATTAAACACATTTTTATTCATCTAACCACTCACTCATCAAAACATTTATTAGGTGCCCACTGTACCCACAACACAGGATTACTTACAAAACAAGACAGACAAACCCCTTACTTTGATGAAGTTTATAATTCTTCAGGGGAAAAGGTATACTGGAATTGGTATGAATGCTACAAAGAGTTATACTCAACATTATGGGATTTACTAGGGGTCCCTACACAGTTAGCAGTGGTTGGTTCATTAAAAGAGGTGGAAAATTATTTCAGCTAAAAGAATCATCTCCCACTGGTGAAATATTAGACACAGAGGCTAATGGAGATATTATCTGGAGCCTTCTAGGACAGTCCAAATCACATCATGTGAAAACTCAGTCTGGTTTTAGCACTCTTTGAGGTAAAACTCAGTTTCTTGAAAAATAACTGGAATGTTTGCTTTACCATAGCAGGTAAACATTCAGATTGTTAACACTAGTGATCAGGTTGTTATAGGACACATCAAAGACATGAAGAAAAGAGTAATGATGGTTTTTACGACAATAACGAAGCAGTATAGTGTATAGCCAATCTAGAGAGAACATTAAGCTCTGTGGGAGCAGTGCTAGAGTATGAAGCCATTTTCTTGTTACTATGGAAACAGCAAAATGTCAACTATTTTTAGAGCTTTGTTCCAAGATTCAACCAGCCATGCTAGTTATCAGTATGTTTAAAGATGCAGAAACATATGCCAAGTAATACAGCTAGAAATTTAAGTTTGTGAGGTAATTTATTTCTTCTAGAGCATTTTAATAATATGCATGGGCCCTACATTTAATCCTATTTATGCAATTAAATATCCACACTTTATAAGAAATTATATAAACAAGTATTATTTTATATACACATAGTTAATAAAATAAGTTACATCCACATATGGTTTTTCAAGGGTGAGTATAACATTATAGTGTTCACAACTATAAACACTATAATTAACTTGGTACACAGACACTCAATTAGTTGGCCTGTTATCACTTAGCTAATTTCTTTCACCTTCAATAAACAGCTACTGAAAGCGAGGCACCCCACTAGGTTCTGGAAATATAAGGATGACAAAAGTGCCATATTTTTCCCCAAGTACATATTTCCAAACATGAGCTTGACCTTAAGAAGCATGACATTATAAAACCTGACAAAAATTTTAGGACAAACAAATGTTAATTAAGGAGACTGTCTCCAAAAATAAAATGTCTCCAAGAAGCAAAAATGAAGAATGGATTCATGTTTACCTGTGCAATTTCCTTTGTGTTTGATGCTTAATGAAGCTCCTCTGGCAAACAGGAATCTAAAATCCATTTGTGCAGTATACTTTACATATTGGTATATAATGGAAAACTAGTATCTTTTATAATTTTATGGGCAAGATATAAACCACACAATTAGCAAAAATGATGCAGATAATGAAACTCTGAATTACCAAAAGTAGCGTTCACTCATTACTATGTATATATAAGATGTTTATGATTCACGACCTTCATCTCCTCTATGCACATTTTGAGGTTTTACAGACAAACGTAACTACTGACAGCGATCTGAGAAGAAAGTCATCTGGTAAATTATTCTTACACAGATTTACTTTCTTAGGTTATCACTGATGCCTCCTGAGTTCTGTAGCTAGAGACAACTAGTTGAGAGTAACACAGTCAGAAGACATTTTGCAGAAAAATACCCTCTCATTTGGAGTGATTTAGACACCGTTGTTACCAATCCTGACTGCCAAGTTAAAAGTCAAGTTATTAGGCAAATTTATCTAATTTAAGTAGATTAAATTCAGTACAGTTGACCCTTGAACGACTCGGGAGGGGGTGTTAATCCCCATATAATTTATGGGTATTTATAGGCCTTCCTTATCCAGGGTTCCTCTGCACCCGCAGATTCAACCAATCAAGGACTGTGTAGTACTGTAGTATTTATTACTGAAAAATATCTGTGTATAAGTGGACCTGGGATGTTCAAATCCACGTTGTTCAAGGGTCAACTGTATTTTGAAATGAGGATAACAAATTATTGTACTGATTAGTTCATTAAAATTGGTGTCCTTTGGTTAAGAGGTGATAGGCAAGCCTTGATAGAAAAAAAGAAAAAAGTGTGTGTGTGTGTGTAGGGGGGTGCTGAAATGAGCTAAAGTTGCTATCTCCCTGAAACTTTAACATGCAAAAAACATTTTACAGTATTTCAAAAATACTCATACAGATATCTACATATTTTAAAATGACATTTGCTGGTACTTTAATGAGAGTCACATTACCCAACTGAAGTAAAAAGTTAATAGAATCATCCAAGTAATTGTACTTCAAATTATTTACATACCCGTAGCAGAAAATAATGTCCTCCCTGGGAACCGCCCTCTGTGGAAGGCTATTGCCCCACCCCCAGTTATGCCCACTCATTGGGGCAACTTGCTTATAGTGATGCAGGACATACAAAGGTCTGGTCCTTATTAGTCTCTCAAACAATTTCCTACATATTTCCTATGGTACCTAAGATTAATTTACATGACCATCCAGGTTCAAAGCTCCCTGTGGGATCAACTGATGCCCTTTTAAAATGAATTGCTGTTCAGCTTCTCCCTCTGCTGAATCTTGGACCCTCACACCTCTACAGGGAATTTCTCCTAAAGGTCTCCCCAGTAAACCTTTTACACTCAAATCTCCATCACAAGAGTCTGTTTCCAGGGAACCCTAATAAATCCCTTAAAAGTATCTGGAGAACTAGAGATAGGCTATATAACAAAACAAGCAGAGGGTTGAAAAAAGTAGGTTTTCGGCCCCTATTTATTTATTTTCTTATTATTGATTAACACTCGTAGATCTCACATACTGCCTATCTGCTTTATTTAAGGATTTTCCATGAAAACAAATATATTCTTTTGCATACTTGCTGCTACTAAATGGGGAATGTGTAGCCAACGTCACACTCCTTGGAGCATATTTTTCTGCATCGATTATCTATGTTAAGTGACACCATGGTAATGCCTTATTTGGTAATGTTTTATTTATTTATTTATTTATTTATTTCGTAATGTACAAAGTATACATAACCTAATTTGTGCATTACAGAGCCAAGAATGCCCCTCAGGAAGTAACTTACATTTTTCATTTAATAATCAAAAATCTGTTTACAGGGGCTTCCCTGGTGGCGCAGTGGTTGAGAGTCCGCCTGCCGATGCAGGGGACACAGGTTTGTGCCCCGGTCCGGTAAGATCCCACATGCTGCGGAGAGGCTGGGCCCGTGAGCCATGGCCGATGAGCCTGCGCGTCCGGAGCCTGTGCCCCGCAACGGGAGAGGCCGCAGCAGTGGGAGGCCCGCGTACCGCAAAAAAAAAAAAAAAAAAAAAAAAAAATCTGTTTACAAAATGAGTTAAAGATGTACACACTGGGACTTCCCTGGTGGTGGCAGTGGTTAAGAATCCGCGGCCAATGCAGGAGACATAAGTTCAAGCCCTGGTCCGGGAATATCCCACATGCCGTGGAGCAACTAAGCCTGTGCGCCACAACTACTGAGCCCACGTGCCTAGAGTCTGTGCTCCGCAACAAAGAGTAGCCCCCGCTCACCGCAACTAGAGGAAGGCTGCGTGCAGCAACAAAGACCCAACGCAGCCAAATAAATAAATAAATTTATTAATATATATATATCTAAACAGACACCACACCAAAGAAGATATACAGATGCAAATAAGCATATAAAAAATGTACATACCATCCTTATTGTGTAATTGCTGTTATCTTCACTACAATAGACCATATGTTTCTGTATCCTCCTACAATTCCTCAGTGCCTAGCGCAAAGTACATTTACAATAAATGAATGAACTGATGAATAAAAGATGATTTTTACACTGAGCTACCATATTTATCAATAACTGGCAAACAAGTTAAGGTCAACTAACATTTATGTATTACCTTCTACGTGCTAAGTCTTATGGTAGAAAGTGAAGCAGGTTAGTGTATAAGAAAGAATCTATTTGGAAGATCAGATTAAGCTGAGTTGAAACCTCAACTTGGCCATTTCTTGATGTGATTTTTGAAAGTTAATGAACCACTTCATCTACTTTCATCTTACTGTTTTTTTTTTTTTTTTTTGGTCTTCTTTATTTCTTTCCTATTCTCCTCCCTTCCTTCACCCCCTATTTCTTCTTTCCTTCCTTAACCAATATTAATTAGGGTCTATCCACTATATCAAGCACTATGTGGGTGTTAACAAATATGCCTGTGCACAACACAAGTTTTTATTCTCAAATTTATCACCATTTGGAATAACAAACAACAACAAAAAAGGGGGTGTGACAGATTTTTAACTCAGTCTATAGAGTATCTGGGGAAGACTTACCAGGACAGACGTTTTCAAAGGTAAGTTCAAAAATGTGATTAAGGGGTTATTTTGGTAAGATGTGGAGACAGTGCCTGAAGAGGAGGGAGAGAACTCCAGGCAGATGTTATAAGTAAAGGATTGTGCAGAGGTGTTAAGGCAAGAGAACACGGGAGTGTGATGGGAACTCAGTGTAGTTCAATTTTGTGAGAATTATTTATTATGAGTAAAAGAAACCCACTTAGGTCTAACAAAGAAAGAGGCATATGTGATAAGTATCCAGAGGTATCTAACAGAATCCAAGAGGGGGAAGGTAGCCAGGTCCTATGAGCGAATGGAATCTATCTTAGGCAAGCCATCATGAGCTGATTCTCTATTTCTTTGGACCACATGGTGTTTTATCTCTGCTTCATTCAGCATCTCTGTTTCAGTCTTTCCTGTGGTTGCTCTTTTGCTCTTTTTTCTTTTTTTCCCCACATGTAGTGGAAACATTGCTTTCCCAGCCCCACATCTATACCATTACTCATATTTCTGAGACTCAGCAGAATTTGACAAGAGGCCCTTTTCCCCAAATCCAGGTTACTGCAAGTGAAAATTCCCAAGGGATCAGATGCCTATCCCAAATCCAACCCTACTCTAAGTGAGTTGGAAAGGGGTTATAGTTTGGACAATGTGGCCCGACCTGAGGGCTCGTTTCTATAGAAGTGGTTATTAAAAGAGGATCACCTCTGTGACTAGAGCACAGAGAGAACAACAATTGGGTGGAGGAGGGAATGGGATTGAGCAAGGAAGAGAGAAAGTATCCATTATCTTGTAAGTTATAGTGAGGACTTCGGACATTATGCTTGGAGTATGGACAATAGAGATTTGAAAGTGACAGGATGAGATTGTCTTTAGAAAATGTACCTTGTGTGTCCAGCACAGTGTAGGGAGATCTGTGTAGCCCAGGTGAAATACAACTCACTAGTGGCAGAAGTTTAATAGTTTATAGAGACTAGAAATGAAACCAGGTCACAATGAAAACTGCAAGGAGCCTAAAGGATTTACATCGTCCTCAGCATTACTATGAGAGTTTTTACTGCAGTGGATTTAGGATTTGGGGACCCAAAGCACTGACAGTTTGGGGATTCCCTTTAATAAAAAAAAATACATTATAAAAATAAAGAATAATTGCAGATACTTATTTCAATCAGAAAAGAGATAACAGTGAACTTAGATTTATGCCCAAATCAACTTCTCCTTAGCCACATTCCACAAATGCTTAAGACATTCCAGGGTCACCCAACAGGAGGGAAATTGTGGCAGAGGAGAAGCTGAAGTTGAAATATACCGTGGTCCTGACTGAATACAGTAAAAATATCTTACTTTGCAAAAATTTAACATGCATAAGACCATATGAACACATTGCTGTCTCTTCTAAAGGCACTAAAGGGCGAAGGGTATTAAAGCTTAAGCTTCATTAGTTTCACTGTACATCCACCTCCAGTTTCTAAATATGACAGGTCAAAATCTCCCAGGAAAGCTAAAAATTCTAGGGTCCTTACACAGCTAAAAACATGTATGTTTGAATCAACCTAATAAATCAGGAAGAGAGTAATGTTATTCCACAAGAGCTTGGATGTAGACTTAGAATTCATTTAAGGCTATGCTCAATGACTTACCACTGTTCTTCTACATACAGTTAGTTAACAGAACAGCATTTTAAATGCCTATATGTCTAGTGGCCAATGCCCTGAAATAGAAAAATACACTGTATCATGGAGCTATCAGTTGTTTGAAAAACTTGAGGGTTCAGGTTTACTTAAAAAAATCTACTTAGTTCTAAGGCACTTCTAATTTTTTTTAATGTTTAATATCCCAAGTACACTTAGAGAAATATTCTCTTTCACTTTCTGTAGATGACTGAAAATGAGTGAGTCACTCTTCACTGCCTCTATTCATGCTCTCTGAAGGAGAAGCATCCACATTTAAGAATAATTATCCTAAGGCATTTGTTGTCCTTTGAAAAAGTGTTTTCTAAACAGACTCACCAGGAATCCTTTTTTTACAAGAGCACTCAAAATAGACAACTTTTGAAAATGAGTTCAAAGTTTATTTCCACTGAATGGATAAGAAGGTCTTTGGGGTCAAATGAGGAAAAAGAGTCAAATTTCTTGAACTTTAAAATATTAGGCTATAATAAACATTAGAACAAAAAATTTAAACTTAAAAAATAGATAGATTTTATATCATCCTTGACTTTTTATCCATCCGGATACCGGAAAGTTTCTGAGTAACATAACGTCATTACTTGGTATTTATAAAATATCTTCATGTAGACCATATCTTTTTATTTTTTGTAATTTGGAGTGTTTGTTGCTTATGAAAAGTGTCAGACTGACATCCCTGGATACCAAAGTCCTCAATTTGTGCCTCAGATAAGCCTTGGGGAAGCACAGTCTTCTCAATGATCCTAGACAACATAGTTACAACTGAGCAGTTTAAGCAATAACTGCATGGCTCAGGGCCTGGCCTCTTTGCTGAATCTGTCAGCCAATGCACCAATTAACTCAACTACAATTTTTATGATGTGTACCAATTTCACTGAAAAGTGAATACGTGGCTGTAGGTTTTACAGTTGCCTCAAGAAACAAAGAGCCTAAACTAATTGCAAAAGCTGTCACCACTGTCATTGAGCCACTGACTTGAAAAGTTTACTGAGCAATCTTTTTTAGTTTCCTTTGTACCTAAAGTCATGATTTTACCTAAAGTAGACTATTTGCCTTGGAGCCAAACATAAAACAAGGAGAAATTCATTAAATAATGATACAAATGCAGACCTTAAGTGTTTTACTTAGATGCTCATAAATTCTATTGTAGCTATTGAACAATCTCATTCTTCTCAGTTATAATGCTTGATAAATTTATTGCTAAAACTCTTTCTTAAGCAACATTGAGCCTTCATAAAAATGTTATTTCCAAAATGTATACACGTATTTTGTGTAAGATCTGTTTTTGTGACTTGCTAATGATTCCTGAAAAGACTGAATGCATGGGTGTCTGCCCTCTTTTGGTTATGAAAATCAGACAGTCTGGTGGATCTGTGAAACTAATATAAAACCGAGAGACCTCTAAGAAAACAGAAGAGTTAGTCTGAGGTGAATGTTGGGGTAGAAAAGAAGAGGGTCGGTAGATGGTTCTGAGTAGAGGAGTCTGGTTCCTGGTGCAGAGCTGAAGCTGGGAGAAAACCTGCATGTTCTTTTCTCACCTCCACACAGCCCTGGGTGTGCCACTGTCCACCACATGGCTACTGGAGTCAGAAGAGCAACAGTCAGCTCACGTCTGGCTGGGATCAAAGACCAAGCTGTCTAGAATGAGAACTGACAAAATATACCTAGAAAGACGAAACAACACTTTTCCTACCCCACTCCCTCACAGGCTGGGCTAGAATTAGAGACTTCTGGAAAAGAACAACACCCAAGCATGAAGCCTGGAGAATGTTTTAAAGGGCAAGGTCACCTGCAAGGTCATGTTCAATAGGTGGTAGAGGTCTCTTTGCCCTGAAGCATATTCTCCAAACTCTTCCCTTGAACGCCAGGAACAGAAGCTAAACCCAGACTTTAGCCTCTCTCTCCTCCACAGCTACCTAAGATAGCTGAAATGGAGCTCATGGCCAGGAATAACAAGAAATTCAATGAACAGAAATGCATATAAAACTACAAACTGAATAGTTTATACCACATGAAACAGAATTAGTGTAAATGAGACACAAAAAATATAATAAATAGGTCTAAAATATCCTAAAAGCATTAAAGGCAAAGAATGGGAACAATAAGCAGAAACAGATAGCGACATCTGTGGAATAGATGATATTTGAATTTTAAAAATTAGTAGCTTGGAAAAAGAGCAGAATATATATAGCAGAAAATCATCTTAAGAAACTCCTCAAAAGAAAATAAAATGGATAAAAGTAACTGGCAATGCAAAAGAAAAATTAAGACATGGGGAACTTAGTAGTAGGTTTATCGGTACCTTTATACCTGAAGTTCCAGACACAAAAAAGTAGAGAGGAGGGAAAAAAGCATTGAAAAAATAATGACCAAGAAAATGGCCCAACTACAACATAATCTCAAAACCACTTTAACATTTTAAAAAATTAAATAATTATATATAAAAAAGCTTCCTAAAAAGACTATGCATTCTATAAACAAAAAACAAACCAAAAAACCCACTAGAATTAAATTGACACTGAACATTCTAATACTGGATGAAAGAAGAATCTTTTTAAAGTGTTAATAGCGAAGTTCAAACTTGGTACAATTTTATACTCAGCCCAAATTGTCATTTACATGGAAGAGCGAAACGGCATGTTCTCCAGGGATGCACTGTCTGTAGAACTTTTTGCTTAATAATCATACGTGGATACTGACGACCACCTTGGAATGTGCAATCCCATAACTTCCATTCCACAGAAAGACCATCTTCAAATTTATTCTCAGAAGAACAACTCAAGCAAGAAAATAAATCAAGGGGGATTCTATGAGATATATTACAATATTAAATATTAAAGTAATACTTATTAATTTTTAAAGTAAAGTAATATTTATCAACTGTTAAAGGAAATTTAATATTTACTTTAATACTTTAATATTTAGTTTAATGAGGTTTACTGTCATATAGAAAAATAAAACAAAGCCCAACAAACAAAATAAACATCTATTACAATCAGAACTAAACTGCAAATAATATCAACACAACTGGGTGAAAAAAGAAGAGAATGATGTATAAGGAGAAAAGAGCATTATATTCAGGGAAAAGATATGGGTATTTATGAGCTTATCAAATTGAAAAAGAAAAAGACAAAGTATGTCTGCATATAAGTGTAAAATGTGTAACTTTTAAAAAAGCATAAAATGTTAATACAGCTACTGGAAGCCAAGAGAAAAGAAAAGATGTGATAAATAGAAAATGTAATTTGCAAAAATAAGTCCTAATATAATAATAGTTTCAATATAGTTGAGTTAAACTCATGAATCAAAAAGACAGACGCTCACATTATAAAAAGCCATCCAGCAATGCTTTATCTTGGAAGAGATAAATTAAGAGAACATATGAGCATTAAAAATAAGAAATAAAGGGCTTCCCTGGTGGCACAGTGGTTGAGAGTCCGCCTGCCGATGCAGGGGACACGGGTTCGTGCCCCGGTCCGGGAAGATCCCACATGCCATGGAGCAGCTAGGCCCGTGAGCCATGGCCGCTGAGCCCGCGTGTCTGGAGCCTGTGCTCCGCAATGGGAGAGGCCACAACAGTGAGAGGCGCGAGTACCACAAAAAAAACAAAAAGAAAAAAAAAGAAATACAAAAAATGAAAGCTTCAGAGAGAAGGGAATTAAACAGTATGTGTAAAACAAAGAAAAAGAGAGATGGGGACTTCCCTGGTAGTACAGCAGTTAAGACTCTGAGCTTCCACTGCAGGTGGCGTGGGTTCTACCCCTGGTCCAGGAACTAACATCCCACATGCCATGCAGTGCGGCCAAAAAGCAAGGAAAAAAAAAAGAGAGATTGCATCAAATAGGTAAAAGAAACAATAAATAAACAGATATAATAAACATATTAAAGAAATATAAAACAGTGGAACTATAAGAAAAATCAATGTCAGTAAATCGTACTCTAACATACTCATATTCATTTGAGAAACGTATCAAAGTGGCAGAAAAAAATAACTGCGGGTAGAGAAAATTTGAAGAGCACCACCAATTACCTTGAAATATATGTGTGTGTGCAAAATTGTGCATGTAATATCCAAAATGAAATTGCAACAAATTAGACAAAATCAACAACTTAGAAATTTTGTTTGCTGATGATGAGATAACAATTGAAATCATTAAATATGAGTGTATATTTAAATTATATATAAATTATGTAAAGGTAAAATAGAAATATATACTTATATGTTTATGTATATCCTGCTATTAAACATATTATTTGTCTTATAAATAAAATTATAAAATTAGTCAAAAACACTTAGGACCAAATGAAAATGAAAACACTACATTTCAAAAGTACAGGGTATGGACAATAAAGTAGGACTAAAAAGGAAATAAGTTTACATATATTTAGGCAAAAACAAGACAAATTATAAAAATTATCAAAATATTTGATTTTAAAAGTTGATGAAAGATCAAGAGAGCAAACCCAAGGGAGACAGAGGGAAGAAAATAATAACTATAAGAGTAGAGGTCAGTAATATAAACAATAATAACCAGAAGAAAAGTCAATAGAAAAGACTAACAAAAATTATAACAAAAACAATAGTGTTTTAGGAAAAAAAAGTAATTCAGCCAAATCTCTGCAGAGTGATAAAATAAATGAAAGCATGCAAATAAATTTTTGAATATAAAAGAGAAATAACTGCAAACTCACCAAAAGATTAATAGCTTAATAAAAGAACACAGTGAACAAATACACACTAATAAATCTGGAAACTTATGGAACTTAAGAGAAAACAAATAGCCTTTTATAGTCTTATATTTTCTATCTTTTCATTTACTTCAGTCGACTTCGTTTACCTCATGGTGCATAATTTTAAGATCTGCTTTAAAATCTTTATCTGATAATTTCAACATCTGGGATATCTTGCAGCTGACATCTTTTTATTGTCTTTCTTTTGGAAAATAAATTACATTTCCCTGGTTCTTTCAAAGTTGAGTAATTCTGATTTGACCTTGTACAAACATAATATTATATATACTCTGGGTTCAGCTGTAAACTTCTGCAAAATACCGCGGTTTTTGTTTCAGAAGGCAATCAACCCTGTTAGTCTTACACTGGAAGTTCTATGTTGCCTTTTATGTGGGTTGGAAGCAATCTCAGTTCAGTTCTCCAAGCCTTTGCTACACTGGTTTGATCTGACCCATGCACGTGTAGATCAGAGGTTAGTCCGGAATTTGTGAGGGTGTTTCATACACAGAATTAGGGATTCTCCTTATCTGCTTCTCTCCTTCTACCATCATTTTTCAGCCTATAGGGATTCTCTTTCCTGGTTCCTCTGGCCCAAGGGATGGCATGATTTTTGTCAGCATTTTACCTCTGGCAGGGCGTGGCTTCCTGACGGGGACCTATTTCTGAAACGTGACCTTGAGAAAAACTAAAAAAACATTTTTTTAACTTTCCTCCACAATGCACCTGCTTTTGTTCTTGTTCTCAAGCCCTCAAGTAACTGTTTTTGTGTTTTGCAGAGTTGATCATAGTAATCAGTGAGCGGAAGGGCTGAAGCCCATCAGTGTGGTAGAGTGGGTCAGGTTTTGTATTCAGCTTTCTGGATGCTAAATAACTCAATAGTATGCTGTTCTCATTTCCACCTCCTTTAAGATCTTGAGCATATCCACTGAGTTGTCATTTTAAAACAGTGTATTTTTATTGAGAAATTACCATGTGCTAATAAGCACTGGGATGACAGGGATGAAGATGCAATCCCTGATCTCAAGAACTCTGAAAATCAAGAATGAAGACAGTTTAGTAAATAAACAAATGCAGTGTGACAAGGACAACAGTGGAGACACGCATAGGATTCTATGAGAATTCAGAAGAACGTTTAATATAGCCTAACTCTCCCCAGAGAGGCTATTTCTGTGCTGTATCTTGAAGGCTGTGTAGGAATCACACAGGTGAAGAAGTGAGGGGTGGGGAGGAACTCCTAGGCATAGAACGAACAAACAAAAGCAAAGAATACGTTAACTAGTGTAGGGAGGTTGCTGAAAAATGTATGAAATCACAGGAATCAATATTATGTACCACAGAAAAATTGCAGGCTCTTTATGGAGAGATTGATAAAGACTGTATAAATGCTAGAGGAGAGACTTGCTCTTAGTGACACTATGGAAATGGGCAGGAAGACATGGCATAGGGAAAACTAGATGGACTAGGAAACTCTAGTGGTGAACTTGGTGGGGAAATACTCCCTGAATTGAGGCATAGAAAATGAGAATGGAAAGAAGTGAATGAAGTAGATTTGAGGGAGAGTTTGGAACTGATTAGAGAGGGTTTGGTAATGGACTTGATGCTCCAAGTATGGGAGAAGTCTCAGGATATTTCCAATTCTTGCTTGTTTTATAAGGCAAGTGGTTCTATCAAAGATCAATTTCAAAATCGTAGGTTGGATCTTGAAAGAAAGAAGCTCTATTTGGTTTAGATCTTGTTGCCACTTGAAGTGCTTATGAGTTTCTCAAGTGAAGACACCAAATGGGCACTTGGATAAATGCAACTGGAATATGGAAGATGGGTTGGGGCTGGATGTACATCTTTGGGGGTCGTGGCATTATGGATGTTAGTGGCAGAAAGGACATTGGAAATCATTTATTCGAATCATATTATTTTTCAAGGAAACCTCTTCAAATTGAGAGTTAAGTGACTTCTTCAGTTGAGAATCTCAAGCAAACTGGGACTGAAAGGTAGATATAATGTATTTATATCCAGAGATGTTAATACTGTGCTGCCCTGTACTCTATGTGGAGTAATACTGTTCTAGAAACTAAAAAGCACACATTCAGATGCCAGACATGTGAGTGACAAGGTTGATTTTATTTTGTGACATTTCAAAAGAGTAGCTTCCATTCTTGCTCACGATTTATGTTTAAATTTCCAATGATAAAGGTAATGGACAGAACAGAAAACGGGAAAACTAGTAGAAATGATGAAGGGATAGAATTTGAGTTTGACTAAACCTAATTTGAAAAATAAGTACCTGAACTAGCTAACAATCTTTAAAGGAAGTAATATGTATAAAAAGTGCCTACCAGAGAAACTCGCACAGTAATAAGCTCCCACTCAAGCAATTGTAGCTTTATTAGTTTAAAAAGATAGCCACTGAGGTTATTCCTACAGTGTCCATTAGAATGTGAAAGACTGTTCTGAAACTAATGGCCTAGAAATGCTAAAGCACTGAGCATTCCAAGGGAGACAAGAGTTACCCAGGTGTGCAGTTATCACCTGAGGATAACTTTCTTGTTCAAAAAGTTTCTTCTTGCAAATGAAACAAAATAATATTACCATTGATGAATTCACTATTTCCTCCAAAAGCATGTACATATGTTATTAAACTTTTCTTTGACTTTCTCCTGTTAATCTGCCTCATGTCAATTTAATTTTTAGACCAACCAGAAGAACTTAGAAAGGCAGAGGAAAATTTCTTCCTCCCTGACACCCGTAACTGCTAGAAAACCAGTTCACGGATCAAAACCAGACATATTTTCGCTATAACAGCCCAAAGGTAATGTAGAAATTTTGAAGATTAAGAGAAAAGATACATTCTCACTTGCCGATACAACTGAATCTGTCTTCATCTCTAACCTTTAACTAATATGAATGCTGTGACTATTCAAGAAAATCTTGATTCAGTTTATTATGTCAACTGTGAGATGAAGAGGAGTGGTTAGTTGAACTTCCTTTTATCGTGATTTCAATAAATATACATTACACTTACAGTGATCAAAATCACAGATATGTGAAAACAACAATGAAGCATGAAAGTGCAGTTAAGCTACTGAAGTCGCTCTGTTACACACTCAGATGTCTGTCCCGTGAAGCACTGCCCTGCTGCCAGCTGGGCTAGCCTGGAATATTTCTATAATTGTGATATATGGATGCAAGTCTGTGCTGATAAAAAAAAACAAAGAGTAATAGGCCTTAACCCTGGTAATTACCAGCCTGCAACAATTTGAGCATGAAAATATTTTCTTAAGTTCCACGAATCAGGAAGAAATTTGGATTAGATGGCCTCTTAGGGGTCACTTCTACTCTAAGAATCCATCACTGAAATTTTTTCAGTGATGTGTAGAAACTCCTCTCTGGCCCTTCAGAAAATCCTCATCTGCAAAATCCTGTTAAAATGTCTTGATCTAGTTAAGCAGACATATATTTTCTCTCCAAACCTTATAAATGTGTACTCAACAAATTACAGATTTTCTTTATATTGACTAAGAATAAGGGAACTCTAACAAACTCTCCTTGAGGGAAGTCTTTGGATATTAACTCGCTATGATCATGACTCTTTGATTTCTTCAGCAGCTAACACATTTCACACATATCATCAGTAGTATCACATATTAATCATAGTGCTAAATTACAAACAACAAAGACAAGCCCTGCCTAATTTAAGCCAGAATGAAAAATACTGATTGAATTTTAAGTTGTTTATAGAATTTCTGGGAGAGTTGGGAGGTTAGGGCACAAGAAAGGGAAGCTGTGCAGCCAGAACAGAGCCAAAATCATGCCCCAAAAAATCAGTCCTGGGTTGGCATGGCTGCCTGCTGCCATCACCGTGCACAACTGGCACCTGAACTTGGTGTCACTGACACTGTTGGCACCAACCTCAGGATGCTTCTTCCCCTGTTACTGCTGGCCCTGCCACCCATGGAGATGGACATCGCTGCCTCTCCAGTCATTTCTGGAAGCAACTCTTCACTCTGTTCATTTGAATCCATTTCTTCAGATTCAAAGTCCCAAGAGATACAACTAATCAGCCACCCTTAGATTATGCACATGTGCCTCAGGTTCCAAGGTACAGAAAGGCAAATAGGTGGCTTTCCTCCTAGACACAGAAGTTAGAGACTTTCTCAGGCGTACACAGCCAGGAGAATTACAAATAATAAAAGGGCCCAATGAATAGCTTCAGAAATGAATAGAGGAATGAATAAATGAATGAAATGGTCAACTTGCACCAAAAAAATGCACTTCAAATAGACAAAGATTTATACTATAATGCAGAGATGTGAAAAGTCTATCATGAATAGTAAACTTTTTTTTTTTTTAGTAAGAAGATATCCACAATGAGCACCTTACTATACAATTTAAATAAACCAAGAGCAGCAAGTAGCATGCTGAAGAGAAGGAAAGAGAAGAGAGACAAGGGTTGGAGCATTAAGAAAACTCCACTGGATCCACACCTTGCTCTATTCCATATGCTTTAGAAATTTAGATCAAGTTGAGACATAAAACTGCAATCAACAGCTAGTTTACTGACAGAGCTAGGTTAGGTGAGGCCACTTAGAGCAGGAGTCAAATGGATCTAATGACACCCTACAGTCTCTATGTCCAGACAGAAGAGAAAGAAGAAAGAAAAGCAAATGCCCAAAGTCAAGAACACTCACCTGATTAAAACACAACTCACTTTACTTCTATAGAAAGGAGTAGGGCAAGAAGTTAAGATTACTTAAGGAAATACAGGATCAAGATAAATTCACAAATAGGATCAATATTAATCTTAAACTTTCACTATCAATCCTAAGGATTAACCATGGTGTAACCATTCCACATATGGGTTGAACTGTGTCCCCCCCAAAATTTAAAGTCCTAATCCTCCAATACCTCAGAATGTCGCTAATATTTGAAAACAGGGTCACTGCAGATGTAAACAGGTAAGATGAGGTCATACTGAAATAGGTTAGATCCCTACTTTAATATGACAAGTGTCCTCATAAAAAGGGTAAACTGGGACACAGAAGCACACAGAGACAGAATGCCATATGGAGAAGAAGGCAGAAATCTAGGTGATTCTTCTATACACCAAGGAAAGCAAAGATTGCCAGCAAACCACCAGAAGCTAGATTCTTTCTCACAGCCCTCAAAAGGAACCGACTCTGCCAACACCTTGATCTCAGGCTTGTAGCTTCCAGAACCGTGAGATAAATTTCTCCTTTTTAAGCCACTTAGTTTGTGGTACTCTTGTTATGGCAGACCTAGCAAATTCATACAGAGCTCTAGGGAGATCAGCAAAAGTCAGGAGAGTCTGTTTCCTATTCACCAAACACACTGCCAAGTATAACCACTGCTGCCTTGAAGCTTCTCTTTAGTCTAAGATGTCCTTCTTTCTACTGTTCTATTTCTCCCACTTTTCAGGATGAACCTACTTCAACGAAGTATGTATTGTACTTATTGTCTCTACTCTTGTTTCATGACAACCTCAAAATAGAGCAATCTAACTTGTCACTCACCACTTCACTAATATTGCCTCCTTGAAGGTCATGAGTGACTCCCACTTTTAAATTCATTACATGATGTTCAGAACTCTTTTTGATTGTTTCCTCTTCCAGGTTTATTGATTTTTAAAAATGACTGGCTATTATAGTTTATCATAATCAATTTTTTACATTGTTAGCTACTATGATATATTCTCCAGCAATTTCATTTAGCTTTTATGGATTTGAAGACCCACAGTTATTCTTTTCTTCTCCTTCTGGGAACCTATGTGGAAATGATCTTACAGATACTACCTCTATATTGACTACATCAGAATCTACATCTTCAACTTCGACATCTCTCATGAGTTGCAGATACGTATTTCCAAAGTTTTGGTGAACACCTCCACCTGACTGTTCATACGCATCTCATTTAAGACTAAACTGATCATCTTTACTGCTGTTGACACCTGTTCCTCACAGACTTCTCCACAGATAATTTTACCAAAATCCACCCTCAAGCCTAGGAGTCTTCCTTCTCATTCCACATCCAGCAAGCCATCAGGACTGATAGACAACTTTTCTTTACAAATAAAATTTCAAATATAACACACTTAAAACTCTTTCATTATCAAACACACAATACTCTTCAGCATATACAGCAATATTTGACACTTTCCTAAATACTCCAAGCTATAGCAAACATATTTTTCAATAGGCTGACTTTGAGCAAGCTTTCTTTGTCTACCTCAAGATCAAGTGTGTGTACTTCCTGTATGTTCTCTTAATATGTATACCACTACTGACAGTACCGGAATTTTAAACTCTCTGTTCGGCTTTCTATATATTTCCTCAGTTGTGAGCTCCTCCACAGTAAAAAGTCTTAATTCCATGGCTCAACAACCAGGACAGTGATTGTAAGGATGATTGACTACATTTGTTGAATAACTGGAGGCCACTAGAGTGTTTGGAAGCACTTGTTACTTCCAATGATATCAGATCTCTAAAGATGGGGGGGGGGGCGAGAGAGAGAGAGAGAGAGAGCGAGAGAGAGAGAGAGAGAGGGGGAGAGAGAGAGAGAGAGAGAGAATTTTTACACCAAATGACTGAACTTGAATTACTTCCTCAAAATGTCAGAATTCCCCAAAGAGTAAAATATCACTGACACAGGTAAAAAGTGTACTGCTTTATCCTTGGGGTTTCTTTTAATATATGAAGCAGCAATAATCTGAACTGCAGCATACCTCCTTTTTAGAAGGAAGCATATTCTAGGTTTCTATTTCTCTATCTGTGTACGTTACTGGAAACAAGGCAAGTTAAGTCCCCAAAAGGAAATCTAGGTGTTGCTTATGGTAGAGATATTATGTTGGAAAAAAAAGACAAATGGAAATTCACAACATTCCTTTCCCACCACATTCATTTAACAAATTTGGCTTTTACAAATGATTCTCTTTCAACAAAGGTTTCTACAGCTTAAAAAAAAAAAAAAATTACCAGTACAGACAAATGTACCTTGTTGTCGAAACCAAGTCCCTGGTCAGATGCACAGTGAGTCCAAACAAACCAAAATGCCAGCGTTTGGAGCAGAGAAAGATTTATTGCAAGGGCCAAGCAAGGAGAATGGGTGGCTCATGCTCAAAAGACCTGAACTCCCTGATGGTTTTCAGGGGAGAGTTTTCATGAGCAAAATTTGGAGTGAAGGCAGTAGGGTGTGTGATTTTCTTCTGATTGGTTGGTGGCGAGGTAACAGGGTGGTGTTCCAGGAATCTTGGGTTCAGCCTGAAGTTACCATCCTCCACCAGGGTGGGGGCCTTAGTTCTTGTAGAACTCAAAAATATTTTGTTATGTGTATCCCTTGAGAGAGAACCAGGACCCTGTCCCATTGCTACACTACTGTTTCTTGACTGCCTTTCCTTTGTTTCTGCATTCCCTCACTCCTCTAACTAGTAACTGTTTGAATCTACCCTTTGGAACTCAAGGAAGGTCTAGCAGGTTGAAACCTTTTTCCTACAAACAAGAAATTGGGGACACAGAAGGGCTTTTGTACCCAGGAGGGTCCCATAGGGTCCTGCTCGATTTCAAAATGATGAATGCAATAAATAGATGATGAAATCCAGAATGCTGGTGAGGTGTGTATGACTTTGGAGAGGAAGCTGATACAGCCAGTGTAAAAAATTTAATTCCTCAAAATCCAATATAAAGAAATGTTATCTTTTCCTATGAAATGATAAACTGTTATATGAAGTACCAACAAAAGTCACAAAGGGCAAAACATTAGATTATTGATGGTTCTAGTTCTGATTCTGGTTCCTTCTTGAACATATTTAGAAAACACAGCTGTACAAGTGAAATCGAGCAGGACCCTGTGGGCCCCTCCTGGGTACAAATCCTTTCCTGTTCCATTTCTTGCTTGTAGGAAAAAAGTTTCAGCCTCCTAGACCTTCCTGAATACCTTAGGGCAGATTCAAACAACTGCTAATCAGGGAAGTGAATAAATGCAGAAACAAAGGAGGAGCAATCAAGAAACAATAGCACATCTATGGGTCAGGAATCTGGTTCCTCCTCAAAGGATATACATAACAATATTTTTGAGTTCTTCTGTAGGAACTAAGGCCCCCACCCAGGTGAAGGATGGTAACTTCAGGCTGAGCACAAGATTCCTGGAACACCACCCTGTTACCTCACCAACCAATCAGAAGAAAGTCATACACCCTGCAGCCTTCACCCCAAATTTTGCCCATAAAAACTTGTCCCTGAAAACCATCAGGAAGTTTGGGTCTTTTGAGCACGAGCCACCTGTTCTCCTTGCTTGGCCCTGCAATAAACCATTCTCTGCTGCAAACTCTGATGTTTTGGTTTGTTTGTCCTCACTGTGTGTTAGCACTCGAACTTGCATTCAGTGACATAATGCCCACTCTACTTTTAAAAACCCACCTTCCTAAAAACCTCATTGCTCTAGCTGTTCTAAAATATTAGACCCTTAGACATCCCTGTCTTTTGTATCAAAAATATCAAATGAAATATTAGAGTCTGGAGACTTATTTTGTATGTACGCACTGCTGTAGAGGAAAGAATTTTCCTCTGCCCTTGTAAGTTCTTCTGGCTGGTCTAAGAAGTAAACTGATGAGACAGATTAACATGAGAAAATCACACTAAAGTTTAATAACATGTATACATGGGAAAGAGCCAGCAAAACTGAGTAACTTACCAAAATGGCCTAAACCCTCACTTTCAAAACCATCTTCAGCTAAAGACAAAAGTGGATGTCAGGGCTAGTGGTTTGGGACTTCAAAGGAGAGAAAGGCAATTCATATGGAGCAAATGTTTGGTAAACAAATATTTGCTGGGCCTTGTAGAGAGAGACAACCGGTCAAAGTGGACTCTGATCTCTAGGACCTGCTGAGTTTCCCCCATCATTCTTAGCCCATATTCCTTGCAGATATCTCTGGTGTTAGCTCTATTCCAGGAACAGACCCTTTATCTAGATTCTGTTAGGCAGCTAAGGGGGAGGTTAAAAAAAAGACTTACTAAGTCTTCTGTTTCATAAAAAATAATCAGCCTAAAATAAATCTCAAACTAAAGAGACATATTTTGAGGTGGCAAATTTTGCTCCCCTACAGCACCAGGGCAGTAAAATCAGATGCTGTCAAGGAAAGTTAACAAAAATTAATAAAAATATGAAAGCATCAGTACCTCTAAAAGTGACAGCCACTGGTCATTTCTAAAAAAAAAATAAAAATAAAAGCCGATCCAAAGATGCCAGATTTTATGAAATTATTTTCCAAGAGAAGCAATAAAAACATTTTTAGTCAAAAATCTTCAATATTTAAATACCGATCCATTCTTTTATAACACAGTGCAGGCAAAAACAAAACAAGTCTGCAGCTCTACCTGCAAGCAGCCAGTTTGCCACCTCTGGTTTACAAAAGTCCTTGCTACTCTCCTTGATAACAAGAGAAACAATTTGTGTTGGGTTTTTTTACACAGGGATTTTAATTCATTAAATGGCTTAATTTTTCATACTATACTATTTTGTAATGCTTTGTGGTCCCTCATGCATGGGTCACTTCTCTCCAACTGCTGCTTCCTTGAAGGTAGAGGTAAGGTTATATTTTTTTGTTTACTTTCTCAGAAATAAATGCACAGTGGGTATTCAGTACCTCCTTGTTGGTGGGATAATATAATAAGTGTCCTGAGAAGCCCAGTTCAGCTTGGCTCTTCTAAGCCCTTTGAACACATAACACAACTAGCAAAGATATTTCAGAAAATATCCTTCTGGATACATGACTTAGCCTATCATTTGGCTCTTAAATCAAAAACAAAAATGGTAAACAAATACTTCTGTAGCTCTACTTCTGTGTTTCATATTAAAAAGTCTGAATTGTGTTAAATGCAGGCTTAATTCAATTTCGTTGATTTACTGAATTCCTACTAAGTGTCACAGTCTTCTAGGTGCTGCAGATGAAGCAGTTAACAAAGCAAAGTTCCTGTCTTTACGTCCAGTACATTTTTACAAGGGGTTTTGCAAATAATATGCTTACCACAAAATCTGTTTTTACTGGTCTTTATTCTAACCTTGGAAAATATTCAGTGTTAAAGATAAAATTTTTTGATTTATGGTCTCTTCTTAGGTGAATACAAGAAGTCCTCTTACAAACTTTTAAGTAATTATACTCAATAATTAAACGATCAAGAAAGATCCATTCTATTTTGTTTAAATGATTCAAAGGGAATTGAAAGTAATGGTCTATCTGGCAGAGTTGTGTGTAATTATTTTCCATTAATATTTGCAATAGACCAGAACTTAAGCTTGGAAATATACAGTGCTATGGGGGATATTACAGAAGAGTCTAGAAACTAAGTAGGCTTGTATAGTGTCGTACTAAGTAGCATTATACTGCTGTTGTATAAAATAACATATTGCTATTGCCATTAGTGCAGCTAGCCTGCAGATTCAGACCTCGAGGAATAAACCCTGATGGGGTGATCACTGACTGATGTTAACATTTTGCTCTCAGCAACACATACTTGCAAACAAAACAGCATATATTTGCTGTGACCTTGGGGAAACATCAGTTTCCTAAAGATAAACTGACCAACAAATATAAAAGGCACGTAATCCCAAACTAATCAAACATAAAACAACTTAAATAACTGGCATTCAGGAAATGAGCGTAATAAAAAGGAGTGCAGAATCATGTCCTTATCTTGAATTCCTTTTACAAAAGTTGCAAAAGTTAGAAGGATGGCCATTGCTTACATAAGTACTTCAGTATTTTATTCTTTTTTTTTTTTTTTTCCCTCAAGCTGTTCCAAGGCTCCAGGCCTCCCAGGAAGCAGAAAGTTCTACTGCCATTCCTTCTGATGCTGCCCTTCCATGTTTATCTCTGGGTGAATGTGGGAGAGAAGGCCTATGCTAGAGCCAGGGCTTCTTGGCAAGCTTGATAAATGAACAGCAATTAGTAGCGTTTCCTGCAAGGCAAGACTCAAGCAGCAGTGGGTGACTTTTTGATCTCTGGTTCAGTGCCTGCTTCTTCCCCCTGCAGCTCATCCACTGGCACAATCCTCTTGCCCCTTAAAGTGTCTTCCTGCTTTCCAGATCACCAGACAACACCTTTGCAAACATGGCAGCAGTGAGTCAAACTTAATGAAACAACTTATTTTTTCTTAATATTGATAAATTACATAATGAAGTAGATGTTCTTTAGTTCATACACAGCAAGATAGTTCTTGAAAAAGAAAGTGCACAGTACAGGAAATAAATTTGTTTAGGATGACTTTGTGCTCTTTAATCTCCAAAATTACAATGAAGAATAATGCATATGTTGAGAAATTTGCTGATTAGTTCTTGTCTCTGGCATTTTGTGTTTAACAAGGTTTAATGGGGGAGACTGCATAACAGAAACCAATAGAATTAGGTCCTGTTTCTCATTCTGTATTCAGAACAGTCAAAAGACTCAAAAGAAATATTTGGAAAAGCCCTGGAAGCCATCTATGTCAACTTCCTTAAATTTCTGAGAGAGAGGATCTTTTTTTAGTCTTTCAATGAAAACTAACTGTTAGAGGATCATTACTGTAGTACTGCATATTGCAGTCAGCTTTACTCATCAGAAAGTTCTAGGCAAAACCTGCCTTTTGCAAATCTGCCCATTGGTTAGAGTTCTGCCTTTCAGAGACACAAGGAGAAGCAGGTTATGGCTACAGATAAACCAAATAAACATATATTCCACATAGGGACTATTTAGTGAAATATGGAGTAAAAAGTGAATGGGAAATTAATACCTGGGGACCTTAAGTGTGGAAGTACTGTGGGAGACACTTCAGTCATGCATTAAATATTTATTAAGTTACGCACAACGCTGGGCACTGGAAAAGTGCGTTAAAATAAACTGTGTGAACAATACAACTTCCAAATGTATATATTTGGCTGAAGTACATACAATTCTTTCAACATTCACCCAGTTTTATAAATGGTATACGCCAATTTATATTTCTTTGTATTTTATAATTGTATGTTTGAGGTCAGTAACCCTCAACCTTCTCAAAGCCACACTTCCAGACCTACCTCCAGCATGCACCATTTGCTCCATGTGACCTGAGCTACTCATCCTTTTCTTAAATAACATTTTGGTTTTATTCAACTATGACTCTGATTCCTTCCTTCTAATAGTTTCTTTTATCCCTTGGAAAGATCTGTTGCAATCCTGCATACGTTAACTCCTTGTGAAGCTTTTCTCTGACTGTAGTCAGAGAAGAAATTTCATAGCAAATTTATAAACAAGTGATTTTCCATATTGCATCTTAAGTGTATCCCCAACAAATTCCATTTCTAATAAATGCTATCTTCTTATGGGGAAATATACAAACTGGTTGTGTCTGGGCTATGCCTGGAGAAATGGGCACTTCTCAATCTAAATGTCCTCCTAAAAGAAGCTCTGAGTTCAGTAGACCTACCACTTGATAAAGGAGACTCATGAAGAAAAGGGTTAGAATATATTTCACAAAAGAGGAGGCTGGAGTGAGAACTGTGAAGGAGAAAGTTCAGAATGATAGTATGTATAAGTCTTATCTCTGGTTATGGTAATAACATAGAAATATGTCAAGAAATTTTAGGTCAGGACTCAAGACTGGAAATAGCTATAAAAACACTGGAAACTTTGTAACTTTCACATGTATATCTTTTTTAACTTTTGAAATTTTTTTAAAAGAAGCAACTTTTTAGTTAAGCAAGGTATATTTGTCAACAAGTCTGACGTCCTGACATTCAGTTCTCACTCTCCTGCCATCCTTCCATTTCATTCCTACTAATGCCCATCAAAAATGTTCTATTAATGAAGGACTGATTTAATTTGATCAATGGAAAATTCCACTCTGGTCTTAGCCCTGGTGACTGTCTCAGAACCTCCTTCAACTGGTTACTGAGGACACCTTGCTGAATATGAAAGTCTCAGTCAGATAAGCCCACATGGAGAAGTGCACTGGTGGCCACTGGCCTGGACGGCATCTGAGAAATCCACAACCGGCCACGTATAGAGAGGAGAAGACTAGAGGCCCGGAAACATGGATAGCCTATTTAGTAGAAGGTTGTTGAAGACCATCTAACTTGATGCCAAAGATCACAGCTTCCCAGTATCATAAGCTGCACCTATCCAATACTGCCGTGCAACTACAACAAATGCCTTGTTAGAAAAGGTAAAAAAACAAAACAAGACGAACAAAAAAAAATTCATCTATTTTGTTTTTAAACACTTAACTAAGGTGACAAAAAAAACATAGTGAAAAGGAATAGCTGCAGGGGTTTTGAGGGATTTAGGGGCATATCAAGGAAAGAAAAATAGGAGCATGAGAGGCAGTTACCACACACAATGATGACTGGGTGGCACTTGGACAGTGTTGAATGAGAGGCAAAGTTTCTCACAGCATGAGATGGTCCAGAGGCTTATGCCACCATCCAGAAGGGTATGAAGGCAAGAGAACTCCCAGGAGAGAAGGGGATCAGAGAGGAGGCTTGCAAGTCTAGGTGATGTCACTCAGCAGCATGGCTGGGAGTCTCTGGGTCAGACAGCTCCAAAAGGGCAGCTGCAGTGGCCTGGGGTCTCTATGGCCTGGGGCTATCGTATCTATTGCCAGCAGATGGGAAGTAAGATTCTGCAGGGGGGTATACAAAGCACGCAGGCCCTAACTGGCTAAAAATCTGCTTGTTTGGGCTATTTTTAAATAATTGGATGTATAAACATTTGAGTTTGGCACTAGCAGGCTTTTGAGTTAACAGGTCTCAGCTTGAAGTAAAGAAGTAAGCAACACAGGGGCCAATACACAGAGGCCATCTTTGGCTTATTTATATAACAATAGGAAAAAGCGAAGATTGCACCTCTTTTCTGGAGACCATTTTAATAGGACACAGACACAGCATGAGACTCAGGACTGTATATTCTAAGACAAGAAGGAAGAACAAACGGAGTTCAGGGGGATCTGAGAAGCTAGCTGAAGGCTAAGTGGTGGAAAGGCCTTAAAAGTTCCAGTAAAGGTCTGCAGTCTGTAGCTCCCACCAGGAGCCAATGGTTCTTTAGTGAAGAGCAAATTCCCTTATGCTTTCAAAAGCCCTTCCCCATTTCTTCTTACTTCAATATCACAGGTACAGTTCTTTTACAACAAATATAAATCAATTTCTTATCAGTTGAAAGCTCTGTAATTTCTTTTGTCTTCTTTAAGCATTTCTGCGGATGTTAACCTTTATAACCAGTGCACACTTGATGTTGTGCAAAATTATGTTTAAGTGCTACAGTCTACCTAAAACAAGGACTATAATTTTTGTCCCAAATTTAGATTATAACCTTTAAAAGTATTTATTTAAAGTGTACTGTGTGTCAGTCTGTATCCAGACCTTGGGAGGAAGGCTTGAGATGAAAAGAGCCAGCTCCTGGCCTCACAGAGCTATGTTAATGGGTCAGCTAGGACTCCAGTATGTAACTAGACTGTTTTTCTACACAGCTTGAGTGGAAGGAATCGTGCAGCTCCAATCCATTCTGGGGCTAGTTAAGCCTACAATAAGTTAGTTAAGCCTACAATAAGTTAGTTAAGGCTAGTTAAGCCTACAATAAGTTAGTTATTGTAGGAAATCCAGTCATCCAGCAGCAATAATTCCTTCCATTATGCATTTTGGGTGTCTTCTAGAGTTTCATGTCTGTGGAGGGAACACAATCTGGTCCAGGTCACTTCTATATAGGTGAGCTGACTACAAGAAAGAGGAAACTTGAGTGATATTCTGCAAGGAGAGAATCTGGCAAAGTTCCCGGTTCCTAGGAAGTCCATATGTGCTAAAGCAGATTCACTCCTTATGTTAGGAAATCGTAGGGGAAAGTTATTCACTCCCCAGTGTAACCTTTCTGGGAGGATTCACATTTAATTAGGATCTCTGAATTAAAGATCTTTCACGTTTCTGTTGTTTCATGGGTACAAGGTTGAAGAAATTCAGGTTGTACAACAGGTTATCAGGGCCACTGATGCCGAAGAACCATGTCTTAAGCGTGAGGTGCCTCAGTAAGTGGGAGGGTGCTGTGCCATCTTCCTAGGCAGGCAATTGCGGCCTACACCAATGAAGTCTTAGCAAAGTGTTAGGCCTGTGGTACAGGAGTGTAGTGGTTTGCTAGGGCTGCCATAAAAAAGTACCACAAAAAAAAAAAAAAAAACCACAGACTGGGTGACACAAACAACAGAAATTTATTATTTCACTGATCTGGAGGACAGAAGTCTAAGATCAAGATGTTAGTAGGGTTGGTTTCTTCTGAGGCCTCTCTCCTTGGTTTGTGGATGATCTTTCTTCTCTCTTCTGTCTTTACTTGGTCTTCTCTGTGCATGTCTGTGTCCTAAAATCTTTTTATCAAGAGTCCAGTCACGTTGGATTAGGGCCCACCATATAACCTCATTTAACCTTATTTTCAGGTGCTGGGGATTAGGAGTTTAGCATATGACTTTAGTGGGGGACACAATTCAGTCCATAACAAGAGTGGTCACTGAACACGTCAAGCTACTGATGCTACATTTGCTTAATGAGAACACTGTGGATAATTTGCCTGAATCAGGCTCAATAAAGACATCTCTTCATCTTGAACACAATCATCTATTTCAGTTTATTATTTATATACAAGCACTATATGAGAGACAAGAAAGCTTCAATAGCACTAAGTCATGGTTAGTAAGGGTGTCTGCTCTTTTTTTTTTTTTTTTTTTTTTTTTGGCGGTACGCGGGCCTCTCACTGTTGTGGCCTCTCCCGTTGCAGAGCACAGGCTCCGGACGCGCAGGCTCAGCGGCCATGGCTCACAGGCCCAGCCACTATGCGGCATGTGGGATCTTCCCGGACCGGGGCACGAACCCGTGTCCCCTGCATCGGCAGGCGGACTCTCAACCACTGTGCCGCCAGGGAAGCCCGGGTGTCTGCTCTTTACAAAACCAATAACCCTATTTTGAGTCAGAATGATCCATTCTTCTAAAATAACTGGCACTCCTTCCCCTGTAGTCAGGGATTCTATCTTCTCTAATGCCAAAGGATACAATTCTCCAAAAAATGATCTCCCATAATCGTAAGGTGATTTTCTGTGGCTGCTTATTCTGTGATAGAGTTACCGACTCTCATTAAAGGAAAGAAAATCACATACTTAATCTCTGTTGGGGCCAACCCCCTGTATGCACACAATTCATAAACAGCTGAAGACAGTGGCAGGTACATTCTATGCAAAGAATGGGAGCTACAAGAGTACAAGCATAGAGAGGAGATGGCTGACAAAGAACAACAGTATTTGGTATGAAAGCAGTTTAGGGAAGGTATGTCTGGTGGCAGAAGCAGAAAGAAGGGGAAGTAAGTTACAAAGGACTTGGAACATGAAGCTGAAGAATTTCAAGTTTATTCTGAAAGTTTTTCCTCTGTTGCTGTTTTCTTTTTAAAGGAAAATTTGTTTTACTTCTTTCATAAATGATCCATTATTCAGAGTATCTGCCTCTTGGGAGTTATGGAACAACAGAAGTCACAGGTACTCACTGTCATCATAATATTCTTAAAGCTTTAAGTTTATGAAAATATTTTATGTAGGTGCTCTCAATATGGGATGGATTACAATGCATATAAAATTATTCAGCAATGTAACATGTACACTAGAGGGATCTGAGTTAAATGATTACATTTTCATAAACAAGAAGAAGACACTGAAAACAGATATGTTACTTAAAATATGTCATATAATTCTTAGTTTTAAAGGTCAAGTGAAGACATAATTAACTGAGGGAAATTCTTAAATGCTTTATTAAATTTCTTTTAAATGAAAATGGTCTCAATTCATTTGGAAGACACTATCATATTACACCGCCTGATAAACAATAAACTCAAATTCAGACACTGAATCAAACTATGGAGGTTAATATCTATGCCTTTAAAATATTTATGGCACTACTTTATTCCTCATAAGTGAAATGCTGCTAGTTGAGTCTTTACTTCTGGATTTAACTAGGAGTTTTGTAGAGAAAGCATTCCACAAGAGGCCTGAAATATCCTGGTGCTGCTTTTTTATATCCTCATCCATGGGTTCATCCTCACTTCATTTATTTCAACAGAAAGCTGACATTTGTCTAATATTATTTCTAGGTTATCCCTCCCAGGCTTTTGACCTTTATCCTCCAACCAGAAATGTCCTTTTCATAGGTCGTCCTGCATAATACAGAAAATCTCTGTTTAGTAAAACACTCCATTCCTCATAGTTTCTTCATATGGGCGGTGAAACTTGAAAGTTTCCTATTCTGTCAACTTATCAACTTACTTCATCATCTGTCTTCTTTAATTTAATGAAAAAGTATTATACAATAAAAGAGTTGTATATAATATTAAAGAAAATTTTTTTCTGATGCTTGTTAAAATAGTAAGGAAGATTTTATTCACAACTATTGCAATGGGTGTCAGTACTATTAAAATAGAGGAGAGAGATGGGGCTCAATTCCAAATACAAGGATAAGTGGGGATTTATAACCAGTGAACAGGATAAAGAGGATAATGAAAAATGGAAAACTATTAAGAGAAGATGTCAAATGTAGGGGAATTCTTGCTAAACCAACTTAACAGGATTCTTGCTGAAGGCCAGCCAGAGTGATCAAGGGTGGGAGAAGAAAAATCTGATCAGGTATCAAGGGTGATCAGATATCAAAGGTGAAGATGATTCTCACTAAACTGACATAGGATTTTTGCTAAAACTGGGGTAGGCAGGCTGAAGAGAAGGCCCAAAGACAAGGCCTAGTTGAAAAGAGGGCTCAGAGGAGGCTGACTAAAGTTTGGTTAAGGAGAGAGTCTTTGTCAGTAACCTATAGTCAGTCTTCTTTTTTATAGGAAATATAAGTTATCTCACATTAAGCTTTTTTTTTTTCCCTAGTCCATAGGCTAATCAAAGGGATTTGTCAGTTAAATAATCAATGCTTTCTCTGGAAACTACTCTTCAACTGTTGCAAAATAAAGTTAGGAATAATAAATGTATGATATCTTATCCAGGATTCTGGTGAAAACTTCCCAACTCAATCTCTGCATATCATCTTGTAGTGTTTGTTTCCCACTTTAAAAAATACATTATTCTTTGCCAAAATGTGTGTAAAAGTTTTTATGACTCAAAATACTATGCTTACTCCCTCCATGTTCTTGAATTTTAATTTTTCTCCCATTTAAACGTTCTTTTTTTAACTCTTTCCAGATTCTCTGACACGTAAATATATATCTGAACTACTCAGATGTGTTTGAAATTCACTGCTGAACCATTTTTATCTTCAACTAATACTGTACACACAGTGTTAGATCTTTGTGAGGAGAGGCTTTTGGCACTAGGCACCGTAAAGAATTATGTTGACATCCCATCTTTATCTATCTCACTATTTTAAGTTCTTTCCTCATTCCCCTTTCTAAACCTGTGAATAGTACTTTAAGCATAATATATTGCCTTTTTCCCAGCAGTTTATTTTTGGAAATGCCTACTTTTGCATAATTTTAAGAAAAATAATCTTGACTTACATGACCAACAATACATTCTTTCTTCAAAGATCAGAAAAATTATTCTAAACTTCCTTCATATTTTTACTTATTTCCCCAAAGTTCAACAAATCGTCTGCCATTTTCTGGCTCTTTGTGATATACCACTGTGCTTAGTGCATCTTGACCTCTGACATTCTTGTCAACCTGCGTAGCGGTACTTTTGTAAAAATTTCCTAAATCAATGTTGAATAATGTCAGAGGCTGCAGTCTGGATGGCCTCCCTCTCATCCTGTAAATGCCACCGTTAACACGCTTTGTATCACTGTGCTGGTCATTTCATCTTCTCATACATCACTAAAATCAGCAGGGAAATTTTTTTCCCAAAAGCCCTAAAAGTCTTTATTCATAAACAATACCATCCGATGAAGATGCATTTTTACTCATTTAAGAGCTTGAGTTAAGCTTCAGTTCTTCTCTAATAAATGTGTTTCTTTATTCCTTGTTGCCTGACATTCACCTGCATAATTCCCCCTTCAGCTATTATGACATGACCCTCCTTTCACAAACATCATGAAAAGGTTGTCTTCTCTTTCATTTCCATTACTATAGTGACTATGTACTGGACCGATCATCCCAATGAAAACAACAAAAAATATTAAATAAAATTTTAAATGCTTCATATCATATGTGAGATCTAGAAGACCTAAATGGTTATAGCCAAAAACTATATGAAGACAGGAATACATTAAGCAAAGTGCTAATGTCAGCTTTTCACCTTAAGGAAATGCAGTATGTAGGAATCTACCTGCTTGCTAAGTAAGCTCTACAGAGTATCTGCTTAGTTGCTCTTGGTCAGGGCTGTCTATTTTGTTGTAATCCTGACACTGTCTGAGGATAATCACAAGCCTTTCCACTGTCCCTGCTGCTGAAACCTCATATCCGCAGCTTTCTTGTCCCAACACCAGGTTTTTCCATTCCATTAATTGCCTTGGTATTTATGAAGAATTCCCAGCTGGCTTCTCCATACCATCTAACAGAGGTACAGGAATCTGTGAAGTTGGGCCCAGTCACCTTTCTCAACAACGGCTACTCTACTAATCCCATGTCATTTGAACTTGGTACCATGCCAAACATGATAATTTTCTGAGAAGCTTGCAGGAAGAAAGAAGGAACAGAGGGAGGGAGGGAGGGAGGGAGGGAGGAAGGAAAGAAGGAAGGAAAAGGGTTAAAAATTGCTCACAATTTTTATATTTCCCCAAATCTATCTGGATCCTTCCAGCCACCCTGTACCTCAGGTTTAGATTTCAAGATGGGAATGAGAGAACTGTGTCTCAAAATTTCTTTCTGGTTCTCTCTCTTCTGATGTTGCCCAACTTGTTCTTATGTTCATGCTCTCTCTTAAACATCCCTCAGCCCAACCCTGAGTTTCTTTCTGTCATGAGCTTCTGTGAAACGTTCCTTGCTCTCTGATTGGATGTAGCCAACCTTACAAGTCATCATTCCACTCATTTATCAAAAATATATTAAGCATCTACCATCAGCCAGGACTATTTTAGACCCTAAGGACTGAAGGACTGTGTGATAAATGAGATAGACAAAATCCGTGCTCTGATATAGCTTACTTGCTAGAGGGTGAAGACAGATAATATACAATTTTAATATAATATAAATTTAAAAATATCACAGATTGCTAAGTGCTCTGCACATATTTAAACCAGGGTAAAAACATATAGAGTAACAGAGTGTTAAATACATATACAGTAATTATACTGAGGAATCAGGGAAGATTTCTTATAATGATGACATTAACCTGAGATTTTAATCATAAGGAGCTAACCAGGTAAAGATAATGAAGAGGAACAATCCAGGCAGTAAACAAGACCAAGATGGCTGAAGTGCAATCAGTAAAGAGGAAAGTTTATTGAAATTTTGCAGCAGTCAGAACATAAAAGACTGCTAAGGAAAAGTGCCTGACCTCATTCTAAGTGCAATGGGAAATCACTGGTGGGACTGACATCTTAAAATACCCATCTGGCTAGTGCCTAGAGGAGTGATTCTTTAACATTTTAGTCTCAGTATTCTTTGAAATTGCTGAAAGCTTTAAAGACCTCAAAGAGCTTTTGTTTATGTAGTGTGTATCCATTGATATTTATGGTATTAGAAATTAAAGCTAAGAAATATGATAATGTTTTTAATTAATTCACTTAAAAACAATAAACTCATTACATGTCAACAAAAATAACAGATCTTTGTTGAAAGTAACTATTTTTCAAAACATAAAAAGAATGAGAATATTGGCATTGCTTTATATTCTTGCAAATCACTTCAATGTCTGTCTGAATAAAAGAGAGCTATATCCTTATATCTGGTTCTGCATTAAATCTATTGCAATATGCTCTTGGGTTGAAGTATCTGAAAAAATTTGGCCTCCCACAGATATATAGTTGGAAAAAGGAGGAGAATTGTTAATAATCTTTTAGATAACTCTGGATATTCTTCTATGATACTACACCAAAACTTTACAAGTGATGGTTTCTTAAAACTTAGTTGTAATGTGTAATTTGAAACTATTGCTGAGTTTCTTACACCTTGTTATTGTAAAATCTCTTGTTGAATCTCACATTTAGGAGGAAGTACTTTACCCCTACATGATTTGGTAAAACAAACATTATTCATTAGAAAAATATTAGTTGCATGAGTTATGCATCTCTTCCTCATGTTAACAAATTTCATTAAACAATTTTTTTAAAATCACATTTCTTATTATCACCAGTGACCTCACCAGACAAGTGTTTAAGTTTTGAAAACATGTCAATCTCACAGTAGCGAATCCAGTTTTCCAAACTTCTGATTTTTCTCTCGGTAGCTCAAATTTTATCATTGGCAATAAACACTGTCAGTTTTTCTCCTTGACGCGACAATGTTGCTTCACTCATTTTAGACAATGTCCGAATATCTTCCTATGTCTGAATAACTTCAGTTTTTCTGTCTGCAAATCTTTCAAGTAAAAAATGGTGTTCCATGAATAAGAAGCTGCTAATTCACCCCACAACACAAACAACTGAACAGTGTTTTGCCTTACACAAACATCATACCTTTGTATGCAGCAGAAGTGCTTCGTGTGTACTTCCCATTTGGTCACACAAAATACTTTAAAGACATATGCTTATTAGTTGGAGATCAATAAATTTAACATTTTTTTCAGTTTATCACGGACATTCATAAATTAAACTTACTTCTTTTCAACTGTGAGTGTGTGGGGGTGACAAATATAATGACTAGTAGTGGTTTTGTGTCACTGCTTCATTTGTACTAAGGCACCAGCTGTTTACCCACCGTAACTTTTGCATCATCTATGCAAATGTTCACACAGTCAAAAAGGCAACTAACATATTAGTATTACTATAAAAATACTTTTGACCTAAGGATTCTCTGAGTCTAACAGTCCCAGGGATCCCCTGAAGTCTGTGGACCTGACTTTAAGAACCACTGGTCTAGAGAACAACTGGGGAGGAGGGTGAAAACAGAAGCAGCTGGGAAGTTTTTTGTAGTTTTGGAAGAAAAAAAACATGGAGTTTACATTCAACATGCAAGTAATGAAACTATAAAGAAGTAAACAAATTCAGGATATGTTTTGGTGACAGAATCAACAGAACTTACTGTTGGATGTGTTATGAGAATGAAGAAAGGGAAGAATCAATGATAACTCCAAGATTTTGCCCTCAGCAAACAGAGAATCTCCATTATTAAGATGAAGAAGATGGGCAGGGACAGATTTGGAGAGAGAAGATGAAAAGCTTAACTATGGGAGTTCCACGGACCCCCTTTCCATATTCTTGAAAACTCAGCTTTTCTTCTCTAGATCTATAAAGTCTAGTGTCTAATTTAAAACCAGAAACGGAACAAAATTTTTGTTCTAGGCATTTTCTCCTACCTCCTTCATCTTTCCTGTTTACTTCGTTTGTCATGGGGAAATAACCAGATAAATAAAACACCTCCTAACTTCATGATCCCCCACCAAAAAACCTTAATGAAGAAGGGTAACATTAGAGAACAGTCCTCATATCACCCTCACTTCTGGTATCAATTGCAAGTTTGGGGTTTCCCAAGACCACCCTCACTTCCGAGACCAGTTGCAAATTCAGTAGGTCCCAAGACCATGTTTACTTTTGACACCAATTACAAGTTTGGGGGTCCTTAAGACCCCTTACCCCCTCTGATAACCCATTAGACTCACAGAACTCACTGAAAGCTGTTATGTGTATACTCATAGTTACAGTTTACTACAGTGCAGACATACAGATTAAAATCAACCAAGGGAAGAAACACATCGGACAGAGTCCAGGAAAGTCCAAGCATGGAGTTTCCAGTTGTCCTCTCCCAGTGGAGTCACAGACAGTGCTAACTTTTCCAGCAGTGACGTGTGATGATACACATTGCCAACCAGGGAAGTTCACCCAAGCCATGGTGTTCAGAGTCTTTACTAGGGTTTGGTCATATAGAATTGTCAACTGCTCACATAGCTGACCTCACTTCCTAGGCAACTCTGGAGTTTGAGCTGACAACAGATAATGCAAAGTTCCCACCATAAATCACATCTTTGTACTACGTGGCAAGACTCAAGATCCCCCAGTAAACACTTTTATCAGATAAGACATCACCAGAGCTTTGACATAATATTCCCCAATCCAAGGGCAAAGGCCAGACCTCTCACTGAGCAAGGGTAAATTCTTTACTGTACTGACCAAGGATTTTGCTCTAGGTAGTTTCTTCTATCTCTTTCATCTTTCCGTTTGGCTTAGCCTTAATGCTTAAATGGCCAAATAACTAAAATACTCCTCACCTCTCTAACCTAACACCCCACACCAAAAAAAAAAAAAAAAAAAAAAAAAAAAACTTAATGAGAAAGGAAAACACAGTGGGTGGTTATTTCAAAAAAATTTTTTAGATCTATGTAAAGATTTTGCTATAGTACTTGACTAACATATTTTGAGAATTTTCTATGTGCTAGGTACTGCAATTTTAAGTTTCATGATCTTATTAGTATTCACGTCCTAATTTTATAGGTGTGGAAACTGAGGCTCAAAGACGTTAAACAATTTGACAAGTCATACAGAGAGAGTATGTGGCACAGCCAAGGCACAAATCCAAGTGTGCCTCTGGACAGTCTTCCCCTGACTGCTAAGCTGTACACTCAATAAAAGGGAAGTATGTATCTGTCTTACAAGTATTACATTATAATCATTTTCAGTCCCTTCTCCTATATACCTGAATTTATTGGGAATGAAATTCATTCATCTAGGTAAAATTTACTTTTTAAAGATTTTTATTTTATCTAATTCTGGGCACTGGACTTTCTTAGCAGTGCCTTCCATATTTTATGGCAAAGTCTTCTACAATTTGCATGGCTATGAGAGCTTCCTTCTCACAAAAATACAGAGTTATAGACCATTACTCCTCCTTTAAGTACAAAACCTAAGGTACTCTTAATTTTTATCCTCCTCGCTTAGTATATTCTACCCACTGCACACTATACTCAATACTATATAATATATCCTCCGTAATATACCTTTGGCTATTTCCTACATCACCAACAGTTTCTCTTTCTATGTGTAAAGCATCTTTTAGGTGGTTTTCCCCATTTTCCCTTGTCGCAGTTTATATCACCGTATTTCCTTATCCAAATATATCTTTCACTGAAAGACTTTCACTGAAAGCATAAAAATAATCACAGGAGTCTTTGAAGCAATTCTATTACCTTTCCCCCCCTCCACAGTTATTTTCAATGATAATCAACTTTCAGAGACAAAACACCATGAAATACTTTTAATAGTCACGTTCTCCTTCTCCTTTTTATTTACATAATCTCCAAAACAAATCCATCCTTTCAGTAGATCTTAAGTACTAACAGATCTCCTTATTTCCAGTGATTTCAAACATAATACATTGTCACTGGCTCTACACTAAAGGAAATAAAAAGTGGAAAGAACTGTCTGGCAGCATGAGTACTCACAATAAATCTCCCCTCAAAAGGGCTCCAAAATTATGTCTAGGCACCTTCCCTACCTCCTGTTCAACTGCATTCTCTTCCTTGCCCTTTCCCTGTTTTATTTTTTCCTTTATCGTTTCCATTCTGTTATGCCCACCCACATTCTTTTAACTCTCTCTGTTATCTCTCCACTTATAGGTTTCCAAATGTATCTGAGAAGACACGTTCTTGGTGTTTTTATCTGCAGCTGTAGGTATGGTTAGAGTTCAGAATGTGAGTCTCCCCATTTTGGCGGATTTGCTTCTGTTGCTGTCTGTCACTTTACATTTATTTCTTCAACCTGGTTCTTCATCACTTATAAAAGCAGCCATTATTATTCTTCACTGTAAATCCACTTCTTTGAACTAATGTAACATCTAGTTTAACTGGTTCTTCTTCCTTTTTTCTTTAAGGAAATTCTACTTACATACCTAGATAAAAATTTTAATTTTTAACTCAGTAAGTTATTATCCCATTTACAAAGGTTTAAAGAAGAAAAAGTGGTTAACTTCTCAAGGTCACTAAGCCAGAAAATGACAGACAGTTCTTGCAAATTAAGTCCCTTATTTAGGGAACCTCATTATTTGTAAGTTGTAATATAATAAATGTTATATTATATTAACTTAATATTATATCAATATTAGTATAAAACTTATTATAATATTAATTATAACAAAGCCGATATATATTAATATATAGTACATTATATTAATATAGTATATACTAACACACTATATTAATATATCATAATAAACGTTATATGTAGTTTTAAAATATACAACACTTATTTAAAAATCAAATCACCAAAATATGATTTTTATAAGGATTTAACTGAGAAAAATGCTATTTTTTGCAAGATGATTTATTTCAACTCAATTATCATGATCTTTCCTTTACATAAAGATTCTAAAAATTAGTTTTGCCTTGGAATTTCTTGATGAGACAAACATAGGTTTTCTCTGGTGACAAATAAAATCATGCTATGTTGGTTCTTCATCACAATTATATCATCATAAAAGTGTTGGCACAATTAAGGTTTTTAGTAGAAGTAAACTTACAATGGATATTCGTGTGATTTTGATAAATTACTGAAACATTTCCTATGAGTAGTAGACTTAATTCACAGGTAAATTCATTCAAAACATGTAATTTTAACTTTCAGCACTTCAACTTACATTGCAGGTAAAGTGGAATATTTAAGCTAATCTTTCTTAACATTATAAATAGAATCACTTACATCAACAAGCAGTTTCTATGTTAATTCCAGCACTGCCAACTTCCCTTTCATTTAAATGTAATAATATTTAAGAGGTATTTCACTGCAGAACTTTTAACAGGATGATAATAATTTCTTGTGAAAACAAATTTAAAATTAAATATCAAAATTCCATTCTGAATTTTGAAGGATTCTAACTTCCCTATAAGATGTATTTGAATAAGTAACTGGGGCTTCCTTTTTGTGTCATGCAGGATAGGTAAGGTTAAGTTGTGGTAATAAGTTAACTCCCAAATCTCAGTGATTGAAACCTAAAATGATACATTTTTTAGCTTCCATTACATGTTTATCGAGGGGCACAATATGGGACTCAGCTCATCACAGTCACTCTAGGTCCCATACCAATAGAGCCACCCTCATCACAACTGGTCCCAGTATCTGGAAATACTGCCTGACCACTGCCCACCTGTCCTCCCCAACCACCATGTGAATTCAATATTTTTTTCACGATTTTCTGTTTTATTTTCTTTGTTCTTTCTCATTCCCAATCTCTCTCCCTATCTCTAAATTCATAGTCCATCATCTCCAATTAGAATTTCTTGGTTTATTTGTGATCTCTCCTTTTAGAAGTTTCCAATTGCTATTGAGAACAGAAG